>NC_088227.1:26242993-26280493 GCF_036934945.1 Oncorhynchus masou masou
GGTGGAATTAAATGGTGGTATATTAGCAGGTCAGAAATGACGTTGAGATGAGGGGATTAGTGGTGTTACCTGGGCAGTGAAACATATCACTCACAGATTATACTGTAATGTGTGTGGGGAGAACCACACAGCCATGATTACACACATAGTGATTTAACAGACACTTCCATCCAGAGCGAGCTACAGTAGTGAGTGCATACATTTTAATATTTTTTTGTATTGGTCCCCCATGGGAATCAAACCCACAGCCAAGCTCTACCAACTGAGCCACATGGGACTAAGCTACATGGGACACATTACTGCAGAACCACAAATAGTAGGCCTATGTCCATCCTTATTCCTCATAAGGGCACTAGGGAGAAGGAAAGTAGAGTCTTTTACAGCAAGCAAGGTTTAATGTTTTGTTGGGATACAATGGATCTCTATTGTCTGATTATTGGATCTCTATTGTCTGGTCTCATCTCCTCTCAGAACATCCACAC
This sequence comes from Oncorhynchus masou masou, assembly GCF_036934945.1. NCBI lineage: Eukaryota > Metazoa > Chordata > Actinopteri > Salmoniformes > Salmonidae > Oncorhynchus > Oncorhynchus masou. The sequence goes on from NC_088227.1 coordinate 26,243,476, forward strand.
TCCACCCTAAGTCAGACCCAGCAGTACACAAGCTTTTCCTGTTTTTGTTGCCCATGGTAACGGGCCTGTGTGTATCAGCGGTGATGTCATGCAGTGATATATGACTTGTGAGAGTGAGGGGGGGATGATGACCTCGGCACCGGAGGGTCCCAGGGGCCCCATATCAGCGGGGGCCAGCTCTCAGCATCAGGACTTTCTCACAGTCAGTATCTGGCCTGGGGCTCCCTATCTTGGCTAGAGCTCCGGAGCTAAACCCCACCACCTCCATGGAGATCACATCGCCAACACAACATGACTAAACCTCTCCCTTTGACAGACAGTCAGACACAAAGAAGAACAGCTTTGATTATAGAGGGGTTCAGTACGGGTTTGATTATAGAGGGGTTCAGTAGGCGTTTGATTAAAGAGGGGTTCAGTAAGGGTTTGATTATAGAGGGGCTCAGTAAGGGTTTGATTATAGAGGGGTTCAGTAGGGGTTTGATTATAGAGGGGTTCAGTACGGGTTTGATTAAAGAGGGGTTCAGTAGAGGTTTGATTATAGAGGGGCTCAGTAAGGGTTTGATTATAGAGGGGTTCAGTAGGGGTTTGATTATAGAGGGGTTCAGTAGGGGTTTGCTTAAAGAGGGGTTCCGTAGGCGTTTGGTTAAAGAGGGGTTAAGTAGAGGTTTGATTATAGAAGGGTTCAGTAAGGGTTTGATTATAGAGGGGCTCAGTAAGGGTTTGATTATAGAGGGGTTCAGTAGGGGTTTGCTTAAAGAGGGGTTCCATGGGCGTTTGGTTAAAGAGGGGTCCAGTAGGGTTTTGATTAAAGAGGGGTTCAGTATGGTTGTAGTATTGGTTTCTGAAGAAGTCTACCTATTCTGAAACTGATAGCATTCTCCCTGTAGACATTGATGATATAAGTGTTTAATGATGTATGATTTGGCATACATGGTTTATAGAATTTACAGTGACTTGATGGTTTGAAGGAGAAGGGTCATTCTCTCTACTGGCAGATGGGTGGCGCTATTGGCCTGTGCTCTCTGGTCAGCACACTAAAGACTAGCTGTATCTGTCCATGTTAGAGAGAGGGAGGGTTTGAGGAGGCTGGTGTTATATATTAAGAGAGGAGAGGCTGTGGAGGCTGATGTTATATAGAAAGAGAGGAGAGGCTGAGGAGGCTGATGTTATATAGAAAGAGAGGCGAGGCTGAGGAGGCTGATGTTATATAGAAAGAGAGGAGAGGCTGAGGAGGCTGATGTTATATAGAAAGAGAGGAGAGGCTGAGGAGGCTGATGTTATATAGAAAGAGAGGAGAGGCTGAGGAGGCTGATGTTATATAGAAAGAGAGGCGAGGCTGAGGAGGCTGATGTTATATAGAAAGAGAGGAGAGGCTGAGGAGGCTGATGATATATAGAAAGAGAGGTGAGGCTGAGGAGGCTGATGTTATATAGAAAGAGAGGAGAGGCTGAGGAGGCTGATGTTATATAGAAAGAGAGGAGAGGCTGAGGAGGCTGATGATATATAGAAAGAGAGGCGAGTCTGAGGAGGCTGATGTTATATAGAAAGAGAGGAGAGGCTGAGGAGGCTGATGTTATATAGAAAGAGAGGCGAGGCTGAGGAGGCTGATGTTATATAGAAAGAGAGGAGAGGCTGAGGAGGCTGATGTTATATAGAAAGAGAGGCGAGGCTGAGGAGGCTGATGTTATATAGAAAGAGAGGAGAGGCTGAGGAGGCTGATGTTATATAGAAAGAGAGGAGAGGCTGAGGAGGCTGATGTTATATAGAAAGAGAGGAGAGGCTGAGGAGGCTGATGTTATATAGAAAGAGAGGCGAGGCTGAGGAGGCTGATGTTATATAGAAAGAGAGGCGAGGATAAGGAGGCTGGTGTTATATAGAAGGAGAGGCGAGGCTGAGGAGGCTGATGATATATAGAAAGAGAGGTGAGGCTGAGGCTGAGGAGGCTGATGTTATATAGAAAGAGAGGAGAGGCTGAGGAGGCTGATGTTATATAGAAAGAGAGGAGAGGCTGAGGAGGCTGATGTTATATAGAAAGAGAGGAGAGGCTGAGGAGGCTGATGTTATATAGAAAGAGAGGAGAGGCTGAGGAGGCTGATGTTATATAGAAAGAGAGGAGAGGCTGAGGAGGCTAATGTTATATAGAAAGAGAGGAGAGGCTGAGGAGGCTAATGTTATATAGAAAGAGAGGCGAGTCTGAGGAGGCTGATGTTATATAGAAAGAGAGGCGAGGCTGAGGAGGCTGATGTTATATAGAAAGAGAGGAGAGGCTGAGGAGGCTGATGTTATATAGAAAGAGAGGCGAGTCTGAGGAGGCTGATGTTATATAGAAAGAGAGGCGAGGCTGAGGAGGCTGATGTTATATAGAAAGAGAGGAGAGGCTGAGGAGGCTGATGTTATATAGAAAGAGAGGAGAGGCTGAGGAGGCTGATGTTATATAGAAAGAGAGGCGAGGCTGAGGAGGCTGATGTTATATAGAAAGAGAGGAGAGGCTGAGGAGGCTGATGATATATAGAAAGAGAGGAGAGGCTGAGGAGGCTGATGTTATATAGAAAGAGAGGCGAGTCTGAGGAGGCTGATGTTATATAGAAAGAGAGGCGAGGCTGAGGAGGCTGATGTTATATAGAAAGAGAGGAGAGGCTGAGGAGGCTGATGTTATATAGAAAGAGAGGCGAGGCTGAGGAGGCTGATGTTATATAGAAAGAGAGGAGAGGCTGAGGAGGCTGATGTTATATAGAAAGAGAGGCGAGGCTGAGGAGGCTGATGTTATATAGAAAGAGAGGAGAGGCTGAGGAGGCTGATGTTATATAGAAAGAGAGGAGAGGCTGAGGAGGCTGATGTTATATAGAAAGAGAGGTGAGGCTGAGTAGGCTGATGTTATATAGAAAGAGAGGCGAGGCTGAGGAGGCTGATGTTATATAGAAAGAGAGGCGAGGCTGAGGAGGCTGATGTTATATAGAAAGAGAGGAGAGGCTGAGGAGGCTGATGTTATATAGAAAGAGAGGTGAGGCTGAGTAGGCTGATGTTATATAGAAAGAGAGGCGAGGCTGAGGAGGCTGATGTTATATAGAAAGAGAGGCGAGGCTGAGGAGGCTGATGTTATATAGAAAGAGAGGAGAGGCTGAGGAGGCTGATGTTATATAGAAAGAGAGGCGAGGCTAAGGAGGCTGATGTTATATAGAAAGAGAGGTGAGGCTGAGGAAGCTGATGGTATATAGAAAGAGAGGCGAGGCTGAGGAGGCTGATGTTATATAGAAAGAGAGGTGAGGCTGAGGAGGCTGATGTTATATAGAAAGAGAGGCGAGGATAAGGAGGCTGGTGTTATATAGAAGGAGAGGCGAGGCTGAGGAGGCTGATGATATATAGAAAGAGAGGTGAGGCTGAGGAGGCTGATGTTATATAGAAAGAGAGGAGAGGCTGAGGAGGCTGATGTTATATAGAAAGAGAGGAGAGGCTGAGGAGGCTGATGTTATATAGAAAGAGAGGCGAGTCTGAGGAGGCTGATGTTATATAGAAAGAGAGGCGAGGCTGAGGAGGCTGATGTTATATAGAAAGAGGAGAGGCTGAGGAGGCTGATGTTATATAGAAAGAGAGGCGAGTCTGAGGAGGCTGATGTTATATAGAAAGAGAGGCGAGGCTGAGGAGGCTGATGTTATATAGAAAGAGAGGAGAGGCTGAGGAGGCTGATGTTATATAGAAAGAGAGGAGAGGCTGAGGAGGCTGATGTTATATAGAAAGAGAGGCGAGGCTGAGGAGGCTGATGTTATATAGAAAGAGAGGAGAGGCTGAGGAGGCTGATGATATATAGAAAGAGAGGTGAGGCTGAGGAGGCTGATGTTATATAGAAAGAGAGGAGAGGCTGAGGAGGCTGATGTTATATAGAAAGAGAGGAGAGGCTGAGGAGGCTGATGTTATATAGAAAGAGAGGAGAGGCTGAGGAGGCTGATGTTATATAGAAAGAGAGGCGAGTCTGAGGAGGCTGATGTTATATAGAAAGAGAGGCGAGGCTGAGGAGCCTGATGTTATATAGAAAGAGAGGAGAGGCTGAGGAGGCTGATGTTATATAGAAAGAGAGGCGAGGCTGAGGAGGCTGATGTTATATAGAAAGAGAGGAGAGGCTGAGGAGGCTGATGTTATATAGAAAGAGAGGCGAGGCTGAGGAGGCTGATGTTATATAGAAAGAGAGGCGAGGATAAGGAGGCTGGTGTTATATAGAAGGAGAGGCGAGGCTGAGGAGGCTGATGATATATAGAAAGAGAAGTGAGGCTGAGGAGGCTGATGTTATATAGAAAGAGAGGAGAGGCTGAGGAGGCTGATGTTATATAGAAAGAGAGGAGAGGCTGAGGAGGCTGATGTTATATAGAAAGAGAGGAGAGGCTGAGGAGGCTGATGTTATATAGAAAGAGAGGCGAGTCTGAGGAGGCTGATGTTATATAGAAAGAGAGGCGAGGCTGAGGAGGCTGATGTTATATAGAAAGAGAGGAGAGGCTGAGGAGGCTGATGTTATATAGAAAGAGAGGCGAGGCTGAGGAGGCTGATGTTATATAGAAAGAGAGGAGAGGCTGAGGAGGCTGATGTTATATAGAAAGAGAGGCGAGGCTGAGGAGGCTGATGTTATATAGAAAGAGAGGCGAGGATAAGGAGGCTGGTGTTATATAGAAGGAGAGGCGAGGCTGAGGAGGCTGGTGTTATATAGAAGGAGAGGCGAGGCTGAGGAGGCTGATGTTATATAGAAAGAGAGGCGAGGCTGAGGAGGCTGATGTTATATAGAAAGAGAGGAGAGGCTGAGGAGGCTGATGTTATATAGAAAGAGAGGAGAGGCTGAGGAGGCTGATGGTATATAGAAAGAGAGACGAGTCTGAGGAGGCTGATGTTATATAGAAAGAGAGGGGAGGCTGAGGAGGCTAATGTTATATAGAAAGAGAGGAGAGGCTGAGGAGGCTGATGTTATATAGAAAGAGAGACGAGGCTGAGTAGGCTGATGTTATATAGAAAGAGAGGAGAGGCTGAGGAGGCTGATGTTATATAGAAAGAGAGGAGAGGCTGAGGAGGCTGATGTTATATAGAAAGAGAGGCGAGTCTGAGGAGGCTGATGTTATATAGAAAGAGAGGCGAGGCTGAGGAGGCTGATGTTATATAGAAAGAGAGGAGAGGCTGAGGAGGCTGATGTTATATAGAAAGAGAGGCGAGGCTGAGGAGGCTGATGTTATATAGAAAGAGAGGAGAGGCTGAGGAGGCTGATGTTATATAGAAAGAGAGGCGAGGCTGAGGAGGCTGATGTTATATAGAAAGAGAGGCGAGGATAAGGAGGCTGGTGTTATATAGAAGGAGAGGCGAGGCTGAGGAGGCTGATGATATATAGAAAGAGAAGTGAGGCTGAGGAGGCTGATGTTATATAGAAAGAGAGGAGAGGCTGAGGAGGCTGATGTTATATAGAAAGAGAGGAGAGGCTGAGGAGGCTGATGTTATATAGAAAGAGAGGCGAGTCTGAGGAGGCTGATGTTATATAGAAAGAGAGGCGAGGCTGAGGAGGCTGATGTTATATAGAAAGAGAGGCGAGGCTGAGGAGGCTGATGTTATATAGAAAGAGAGGCGAGGCTGAGGAGGCTGATGTTATATAGAAAGAGAGGCGAGGATAAGGAGGCTGGTGTTATATAGAAGGAGAGGCGAGGCTGAGGAGGCTGGTGTTATATAGAAGGAGAGGCGAGGCTGAGGAGGCTGATGTTATATAGAAAGAGAGGCGAGGCTGAGGAGGCTGATGTTATATAGAAAGAGAGGAGAGGCTGAGGAGGCTGATGTTATATAGAAAGAGAGGCGAGGCTGAGGAGGCTGATGGTATATAGAAAGAGAGACGAGACTGAGGAGGCTGATGTTATATAGAAAGAGAGGGGAGGCTGAGGAGGCTAATGTTATATAGAAAGAGAGGAGAGGCTGAGGAGGCTGATGTTATATAGAAAGAGAGGCGAGGCTGAGGAGGCTGATGTTATATAGAAAGAGAGGCGAGGCTGAGGAGGCTGATTTTATATAGAAAGAGAGGAGAGGCTGAGGAGGCTGATGTTATATAGAAAGAGAGGAGAGGCTGAGGAGGCTGATGTTATATAGAAAGAGAGGCGAGGCTGAGGAGGCTGATGTTATATAGAAAGAGAGGAGAGGCTGAGGAGGCTGATGTTATATAGAAAGAGAGGAGAGGCTGAGGAGGCTGATGTTATATAGAAAGAGAGGAGAGGCTGAGGAGGCTGATGTTATATAGAAAGAGAGGAGAGGCTGAGGAGGCTGATGTTATATAGAAAGAGAGGCGAGGCTGAGGAGGCTGATGTTATATAGAAAGAGAGGCGAGGCTGAGGAGGCTGATGTTATATAGAAAGAGAGGCGAGGCTGAGGAGGCTGATGTTATATAGAAAGAGAGGAGAGGCTGAGGAGGCTGATGTTATATAGAAAGAGAGGAGAGGCTGAGGAGGCTGATGTTATATAGAAAGAGAGGCGAGGCTGAGGAGGCTGATGTTATATAGAAAGAGAGGAGAGGCTGAGGAGGCTGGTGTTATATAGAAGGAGAGGCGAGGCTGAGGAGGCTGATGTTATATAGAAAGAGAGGCGAGGCTGAGGAGGCTGATGTTATATAGAAAGAGAGACGAGGCTGAGGAGGCTGATGTTATATAGAAAGAGAGGTGAGGCTGAGGAGGCTGATGTTATATAGAAAGAGAGGTGAGGCTGAGGAGGCTGATGGTATATAGAAAGAGAGAGGAGGCTGAGGAGGCTGATGTTATATAGAAAGAGAGGAGAGGCTGAGGAGGCTGATGTTATATAGAAAGAGAGGCGAGGCTGAGGAGGCTGATGTTATATAGAAAGAGAGGTGAGGCTGAGGAGGCTGATGGTATGTAGAAAGAGAGACGAGGCTGAGGAGGCTGATGTTGTATAGAAAGAGGAGGGGAGGTAGAGGAGGCTATAGTCACGGAGCTCTGGTCCGTAGCGCCCCCATGGAGCTCTGCCCGGGAGCAGGGTGCAGCCATCCTACCCTCAATCCTCAGCCCCAACCTCTGACTCAACCAAACACAGCAATTTCTCAAATGAATTGAATGGTTCTCTTTTCCTACGACAGCTGCAAACCATGGAAACATTCATGGAGACACCACAGCCATCTTTCATAGCAAGAATGTTATCCGTGACTATGTTAAACTGCGGAATGTGTGCGTGTGTTTGTGTTTGTGTTTGTGTGTGTGTGTGTGTGTGTGTGTCTGTGTATTTGTGTGGGTGGGGCTCAAGTGGCCACAATGAATAAGTCAACAAATGTTGCTTTTCTGGTTTCTAAAGTGTAAGGTGTGTAAACTGAACAGCAGTACTCTGCTTCTCCCCTATTCTCCACTCTACGTCATGCTTGGGGGAGGCAGGTAGCCTTGTGGTTAGAGTGTTGGGCTAGTAACTGAAAGGTTGCTGGATCAAATTCCTGAGCTGACAAGGTAAAAAATATGTTGTTTTACACCTGAACAAGGAAATTAACCCACTGTTCCCCAGTAGGCTGTCATTATCAATAAGAATTTGTTCTTAACTGTCTTGCCCAGTTAAATAAAGGTTAAAAAATGCTTGTGTGACTAGTTCCTGTACTTCCTATCCCTAGCCCCAGAGGGTGCTGCTGCTCCAGGACTGCCCCATCCTATTCTACATGATTCCATCACGTTCTCTTTCTCCCTCCCTCTCTCATGCCATTCAATCTGGGTGTGGCTGGAACAGGGCTGGATTTAGGCTTGGCTGCATTGGTCTGGGCAAGGTTTAGGTCTAGTTTAGACCGGCTGAGATGCCTTACTCTTGAGACTTGTGTGCATAGCAGTTTTGATTTACAGAACCCCCCAGGAGGAAGTTGCCGCCACTATTTCGATGTAATTTCCTGTCCTAGAGAGGAAATGCACATCTAGGACCCACCTCTGAAGAATGATGAAGGCTATGTGGGAATTTCCACATGGAGTTGCTACATCATTCCATATGTGTTATTTCATAGTTTTGATGTCTTCACTATTATTCTGCAATGTAGAAAATAGTAAAAAATAAAGAAAAATCCTTGAATGAGTAGGTGTGTCCAAACTTTTGACTGGTACTGTAAGTATTCAAACCATTTACTCAGTACTTTGTTGAAACACCTTTGGCAGCGATTACAGCCTCGAGTCTTCTTGTGTATGACGCTACAAGCTTGGCACACCTGTATTTGGGGAGTTTCTCCCATTCCTCTCTGCAGATCCTCTCAAGCTCTGTCAGGTTGGATGAGGAGCGTTGCTGCACAGCTATTTTCAGGTCTCTCCAGGGATGTTCGATCTGGTTCAAGTCCGAGCTCTGGCTGGGCCACTTAAGGACATTCAGAGACTTGTACTCAAGTCACTCCTGAGTTGTCTTTACTGTGTGCTTAGGGTCGATGTCCTGTTGGAAGGTGAACCTTCGGCCCAGTCTGAGGTCCTGAGCGCTCTGGAGCAGGTTTTCATTAAGGATCCCTCTGTACTTTGCTCCATTCATCTTTGCCTCGATTCTGACTAGTGTCCACGTCCTTGCCGTTGAAAAACATATCCACAGCATGATGCTGCCACATCCATGCTTCACTGTAGGGATGGTGCCAGGTTTCCTCCAGATGTGGCGCTTTGCATTCAAGCCAAAGAGTTCAATCTTGGTTTCATCAGACCAGAGAATTCTGTTTCTCATGGTCTGAGATTCTTTAAGTACTTTTTGGTAAGCTTCAAGCGGGCTGTCATGTGCCTTTTATTGAGGAGGCCACTCTACCTGCAGAGATGGTTGACCTTCTGGAAGCATCTCCCATCTCCACAGAGGAACTCTAGAGCTCTGTCAGAGTGACCACTGGGTTCTTGGTCACCTCCCTGACCAAGGCCCTTCTCCCCCAATGGCTCTGTTTGTTCAGTCGGCCAGCTCTAGAAAGAGTCTTGGTGGTTCCAATATTTTCCATTTAAGAATGATTGAGACCACTGTGTTCTTGCTATAGGATGTTTTTGGTACCCTTCTCCAGATCTGTGCCTTCACATAATCCTGTCTCGGAGCAAAGTCAAAGAGGGGAGAGAGTGAGAGGGAGAGGGAAGAAACAGAGGGACGGAGGAAGGGAGGACTAGTGGAGAGCGGAAGGGAAAGAGAGTGGAGAGAGATGGTTCATTGGGCCAGGTACCAGTTCCTCCTAGCCATAGGACCTGGACCTGGATCTCTCAGCTTTCAGCAGGGTGCACAGCTCCAGCCCCCCGCCAGAAAAATACATTCACAAATTGTGTGTGTGTGCGCGCAAAGGCCACAACACAGAACACTTTCCAGGGATTCTTCCCTCCTCATTCTCCATCTCTCTATTCCAGTGGTTCCTCTAATCTCTCCTCCATCCCTCCTTTACTCATTCTCCCTCCCTTCATCCCTCGAGCCGTTCCTCCATCATCACAGCCTCCCTCTCTCTGTATTTGGCTGGCAGTCAGCTTGATGTAGCCCATGACTATCCAGTGACACACAGGAGAAGACAGGGGGAGACAGTGTTCCTTACCTGACAGCATGGCTCCTATGTCTGTCTCTGTCATGGTTCGAATGTTCTTAAGCCCCCAGAAATGATCAAAAATACAAAATGCCAACAGCAAATAAACTCAAATTGCTATACAGCATCAATGAATACAGTTTTATTCATTCGATACAAAAAAAACGAATATGTGGACTGAGAAATTGTCCTCAGTCATGATGGCAGGACTCCAGATCAACTCCACTTGGTTAGGGGGGCAGCTGGCCAGCTGTAGGGAGAGGAGCCTCATTACCTGGGCTTTGGTCGGAGCTGTATCCCCTTGTCCTGCGGCCTCTTCTCTCATTAAACCCTCAACATTAATCACCACTGACCACACTGTTCTGCTAGACTCCTTAGGAAAATTAGCCTGGTCAGTGAGTGAGGGTATATGTTTGCTATGCCAAAAACTGGGCTGGTGAAAGAGGCAGGGGCTGAGAGGGAGAGGGAGAGAGACAGATTGAGAGAGAAACAGAGAGAGGGACAGAAAGAGTGAGTTTAAAAAAAGAGAGAGATGGTGAGTGAGTGAGAGAGAGAGAGAGAGAGAGAAAGAGAGAGATAGAAAGTTCTAGAACGTATGTAACAGGGCTGTTGTGGGAGCTGATGGCTCTGTGTTAAATAGGTGAGATGTTCAGACAGACAGGGCTCCCGATAGCTCATAATGAGGGGGAACCATCGCCAATGGAAACGCATTCATGTCGAAGAGATTTATCATGACAGAGGCAGATTTAACCACTTCTGACATGGACCCTGTTGATGATCAGAGCAAGGGTTCAAGCTCTCTCTGTAACCTTGGAGATAGGCAGATAGAACACACTTGTTGATATGACAATGAAAGAAGGAGTTTGCTCAAGCAAAGACAGACTGGCAGGCACAAAGCCTAGCCTAAGTCTTCTGATCTTGTGTCTCCATCTGCGCAAACCTGTAGAAGCCAGTATGGAAATTCCCTCAGTATATGCTGTACTGTTTGTTTTGTTTCTAGTTTGATGCTGCCTACCACTGCTGGGCTCAGATCGGGCCTCTATAATCAGGATCCATTGGCTTGTGATTGGGGCAAATTCTTGTGAAAGCAGTGAAAGCGGTCAGTGGTTGTTGAGCTGAGTGTGCAGTATGTTTGTGTGTTGTGTGGTGGAGTTTGGGTTTTTATGCAGACAGACAGACATAGATGGAGATACTTCCTCTCCTCTTCTGGAATCCTCTGGTGTGAGTCTCTTTCATTAAGATGGATACTGCTCACACACACACACACACACACACACACACACACACACACACACACACACACACACACACACACACACACTATAGCAACCAGAGCGTTTCTCTGTTTGTTTGGAAGGACGAGAGACGGAGAGGCCGCAGTGTTTGGTTGTCTAGGCATGACCGGAGAGGCGGGGTCTTTTTGTCATCGCTGAGTGTGTATCACAGGAGGCTGCTGAGGGGAGGGCGGCTCATAATAATGTCCGGAACGGAACAAATGGAATGGCATTAAACACATTGAAACCATATTTTTGATGTATTTGATACAGTTCCACTCGTTCCGCTCCAGCCATTGCCACGGGCCCATCCTCCCTAATTAAGGTGCCACCAACCTCCTGTGGTGTGTATGAGATATACAGTATGACCGGTATGTTTCTTTGTGTAAATGCTGACAGTAATTACAGCAGAACAGCCCACAGAGCAGGCCGGGGCTGTCTGTGCAACAAGTTATTTTAACGTCTAATATATAACCAAACATTAACCATGTCTGAAGCCGGCTGCTGCTGCTGCTGGGCAAATAAATCTACATTGAACCTGACCTATCACACACAGGCAGATTGGAACAGTACATATTTATGGCAGTGCTGGTGATTGTGTGAAACCCATTTCATGTACAGTCAATTCTTAACGAGGATTTATAATGATATTTGATGACAGAATTGCACCACAAAACAACACAACTGGCTTTGATGTCATATAGCACTGCATATGTGTGTGTTTGTACTTCCCTGTGTGTCTCCATGTGTGAGTTTAAGAAGCCCCAGAGATGGGCATAGGGCATCTCTTCCCAGTGAGCTGATATCCTCTCCTCTGCTTACCATAGTATTTATTTTCAGATGCATTCCTATTCAGACCTGCTTTCTACTTCACGTGGGAACACAAGTCACCGTGTCAGAGTTTCCACTGGGAAGGATAAGGGGGCAGGCCCTGAGACAGAAAAGTTGTGGTACTTTGTGAACATTTTTAGTTTCTCTTCACCCAAGACTCCTAAAATGAATAATTATAAACGAATAAACAATGGTACTTTTATACAGACCTTGGACTGAGCTGCTGACTAAAAGGACGACTTGCCCTAAAATGATAATGATAGTTTGTAATTTACAATAAAGATCATCTTTCAGTTTCATGTTGAGTCAGAGCTTTCCACTACGATGCCCTATTGTAGGCTCGTAATCAGGAGAGCAGGGGAGAGTGGTTAGCTAGGACGACACAGACCAGAGAGAGACAAACATTTACCATGCCCCACTGGCTACTGTTTGGCCAACCCTCTTACCGTACAGTAACCCATTAAAACACACTGAATAACAGAGGAGGCTGGTGGGAGGAGCTATAGGAGGACAAGCTTATTGAAAGGACTGGAATGAAATAATGGAACAGAGTTAGACATTTGGTTTCCATATGTTTGATGTGTTTGATTCCGTTCCATTTATTCCATTCCAGCCATTACAACGAGCCTGTCCACCTATAGCTTCTTCCACCAGCCTCCTCTGCTGGATAAACACACACACACACACACAAAAACACACGTGTAAGTTTGAGAATTGCAGGCCCATAAAATGGACTCAGGGACAGTAAAGCTCACCTTGAATGAAACTGCAGCTGATAATGATACACAGTAGTGTAGTGGTATGTGGCACACATGGCCATTAACCCTAAGAGGTAACCCATTTTTACCCAAACAGAGAATCTTCGCTGGCGTACATACAGCAGGATAGAGGTATTCGCTAGGAAGTGATAGGGGAAAAGCATAGAGAATGATAGAGGCCTCTTGTGGCCATTAGCAAGGGTAGAGCCATTGAGCACTTCCACAATGCTTCTGACATTTTAAAGTAGTCAAAGTAGTCAACTGGGTGAGGAATCCTATGGGTTGTAGTCTCAATGGTGCTGCCTATGCTGTCACAGACACTATAATGGCACAGATAGAAAGATGAGACCTCTATCTATCTCTGTGGGGTAGAGCTGTAGTTTGTGCCGCTGGACTTAAGGGCCAACAGAAGGGGGAGCTACTTAGTCAGACATACAGAGGAGGGAGACATTACTCGATGTCCCTATGGGAAACATACAGATAATACATTTAAATAACATTTGCTGTTTTTACTCAAATGTTGCCTACATTTTTCTGCTTGACCTTGAGCTAAAGTTGGAGTATACGCCTACAGACTTGGAAATGACAAAACACCCTTTCTTTCTCTCCTAGTCAACAGCAGGGGCTTCACATAGTGTGTTTCCCTAACCTCAGCCCAGTTCGATCAGTGTCTGTGGTATGGCTGTCCGTATGGGTAATGTGCAGTGTAGTGTTGTAGAACAGATCAGTGTCTGTGGTATGGCTGTCCGTATGGGTAATGTGCAGTGTAGTGTTGTAGAACAGATCAGTGTCTGTGGTATGGCTGTCCGTATGGGTAATGTGCAGTGTAGTGTTGTAGAACAGATCAGTGTCTGTGGTATGGCTGTCCGTATGGGTAATGTGCAGTGTAGTGTTGTAGAACAGATCAGTGTCTGTGGTATGGCTGTCCGTATGGGTAATGTGCAGTGTAGTGTTGTAGAACAGATCAGTGTCTGTGGTATGGCTGTCCGTATGGGTAATGTGCAGTGTAGTGTTGTAGAACAGATCAGTGTCTGTGGTATGGCTGTCCGTATGGGTAATGTGCAGTGTAGTGTTGTAGAACAGATCAGTGAGTCGAGTGCCAGGCTGCCCTGCGGTAATACCACCACCACCATGGACACCTGCTCTGTGCTGTGTGTCACCACTGCTGGCTGAATGTCACACTGACTGGACCATCTGTCACAGACAGCCCTGTTGTCATAGAGCTAAACTCTTATCAACTCTGTGGGGGAAAGTGTGTGCGGGGTATGTGTGTGTGTCGTGCATACATGCCGTGCATGACATAGAACGAGGTGATCACTGTGCACAGTCTAGTTTGTACTGTATTGAGGAACCAGAATATTCTGGTTCCCACAGCTCTACAGTGCAAAGACTAGCTGCTCATTCTAATAAGCAATCTTATGCTGGACTTTAACTGTATCTCTGTCTCCCTGGACTGGTCTTGCCTGATTACAGAACAAACTGAAATCTTAGTATTTCCAGTAACACACACACACACACAGACTAACAATCACTTAATATATGGCGCAGGGGACTCATGCTGCGTGGAGAATCTGGGAAGCTTAACAGAAATATGCTTCGGTTATATACTACTGGTTTGCTGGGCTGCTGGGTTTAGGAGAGACAGAACAAGAAATGTGTGTGTGTGTGTGTGTGTCTGTGTGTGCATGTGCTTGTGTGTGAACATGAATTTATGCACACTATCTAATACACACATACTTGATCATATACTGTACATGGTTAGTGCAGACAAAGTATAGACAGCATAAGGTAACATCAGTGTCAGCTTCCCTACCTGTTGCTACAAGCGTACATGCCCTCACATTTCAACCCAAACAAGCTATTTCATCCTTATCAGACCTACGTTTATCATAAGAAATTCCTCTGGCAAACTGTATCTTTCTAAAGCCATTTCAGAGTGTATAAGTTACCACATTGCATTACTATCTAACTGGCCATCTATAACAACACCCTGTTCAGATTATTTATGTTGACATACCATACGCTTTGTGTGGTGTTTAGGGTTGTCATACCGACTGCTGTGTGCGGTGTTACAGTTGTCATACCGACCGCTGTATGCGGTGTTTAGTGTAGTCATACCGACTGCTGTGTGCAGTGTTTAGTGTTGTGATACCGTCCGCTGTGTGCAGAGTTTAATTTTGTCATACCGACCACTGTGTGCAGTGTTTCATTTTGTCATACCAACCGCCGTGTGCAGTGTTGTCATACCGACGACCGCTGTGTGCAGTGTTTCATTTTGTCATACCTACCGCTGTGTTCAGTGTTTCATTTTGTCATACCGACCGCTGTGTGCAGTGTTTCATTTTGTCATACCGACTGTGCAGTGTTTAGTGTTGTGATACCGACCGCTGTGTGCGGTGTTTAGTGTTGTCATACCGACCGCTGTGTGTTGTGCTCCACGCAGCTGGTATCACACATTTTCCCCCTGCTCTCTTTCTTTATTTCTCTCTCACCCTTTATCTTTATTTTTGCTCTCTCTCTGTCTCTCTCTCCACCTCTCTCTCCCTCACCCTCAGGTCAAATCCCGCTCTTTGTTTCAAGTTAGCTTTGGCTTGTAGCTTCAAAAGTCTCATGTATTATTGTTGACCCAGCCGAGAGAAATAATACCTAGAAAACACAAACAACAGCCAGCCATTTATTTATCCTCCCTGAAAACCTTTATTCATAGTTTACAGAACAATGTGTTGACATTTAATGAAATGAATAGGCTAGCGAGAGGCTAACTGATGATGGTAATTAGGTGTTTGGTTAATTGGGGTTCTGTGATTAACTCTCAATCACAGGAGTCAGTGGCATGTGAAGCACCCAGGGCCAAACATGAATGCACACACACACACACAGAGAGAGAGAGATGTTCAAACAGGGTGCCTGGGGTCCTTGACCCCTCAGAGTTGCATTAATAACTGAGAACATGATCCCAAATTATCCTGTGAAAGAATGAGGATATGAGAAACACAGGGCTTTATTAGAACAGCTACTACACAGAGATGACTGGGTGAAAGAATGCCCCAAATACAAATCAAATGAAACTTCTTTGTATTTATCTACCCCGGAGGCCCCAGAGAAATATAAAGCAGCCTGGTTATAATACATTCCACCCTGGTGCCACAACAGTTGTCACATTCATTTGTTTTTAAAATGAAAAAATAAAAAATGAAAATGACTTTTTTGCTTAACACATTTTCAATATACTATACGGATCTAACTAGTAACAGTCTCTATGGCACTATTCATGTATCTTGGTGGTCCTAGCACCCTGTGGTGCTGTAATTTACTGAGGTATTCCTGTTTGTTTGGTTGTTTCTGTTCCTCAGTCCTTCCAGGTTGACCTACTCAAAAATATCCTATAGGATTAGTGATTTTTCCAATAGAATCATATAAGATTCTCACAATCTTATAGGATTTTGTGTCACCGCTATCAGAATACTATTGGACTACCTTTTTCCTATTGGAAATCAAGAGAAATCCTATACGTTTTTGATGGTCTTGTCGGATTTTGTCACCCCAATCAGAATCCTATTAGAACAGTTTTTCTTAGTTGAACCCATTAAATTATAGTTTGTTGTCATTAGTACAATACAACAGTATTAATGACAATATGTTCGTTGATCAGATAAACATCTATATTAATTGATGTTTTATTCGCCTGTAAGAACGCCTGTCCCTTTAATAGTGACTGATGACGTTCCAACCCCCAAATTCACCTTGCACGTTGTGGTTATGCACAGAATCTCTGGTTTTAACATTATTCTAGCAGTTTTATCCTTTACTGTACGTGAATGCCAGAACTGTGTCCACAGTATTTGTTTCCTGACGAAGTTGGCAATGTCATATTTTCGTCATTGTAAAGCATTTTATGCGCTCGTTTTTATACTAGCTAAGAAACTACTGTTAGCCACATTTTGCCTCTTCACCTGACTAGCTAGCTAGCTAAATTGTAGCCATTTCAAATGGCAATTGTATGTCGTTATGTAACTTAATAACTATTGTTATAACAGATTATAAATATTTTTGTTTGTTTGTTATTGCTAAATACAGTACATGTGCCATATTATAGGCAAGTCAACCCCGTTAATTTATGGTAGATCATCAAAATAAATAAATCACATTACGAATTTGGACTCATTTAGCAGTTTACCTAATTAAGTTGAATTCTATTTGGATATTCATGTTGAAAGTACCATTTATATTCCTAAAATATGCTGTACATTGACAATGACGCTGTTGCTGTTTCCTGTTGACAATAACTTTCATAAATAGCCCAATGTCAAAACACTGTTTAGAAGTGTCCAAATCAATAAACAGTCTGAAATATTGAAAACCTTAACATAAAATGTACTACCTACCATACATGTGCCACAATAGTATTCATATATACAGTATATCATTTTTTTAAAGGAGCACCTTATAAAATGAATGTGCAACAATTGGCAATTAATCACTCATATTGGTTAGGGGGAAATAAGGTTGTTTCCATGTTAACCCTGGACTACTATTACTATAGAGCATTATTACCCCAGCAGGTCCGTTTTTCCAGTGGATGATTCAGACGGGATGAGTTTTACCAAACTGCCCCTCTATATATTATTTTCCTTCATGCAATGTTGGCCATTATGAAGGAAGCCTGGAGGCTCTTCTAGACGTGAAGACATTTCACATGTCTAGGGATAGTCTAATATTGACCTAATGGCCTTCAGTTCGGAGAAAGTCTAAATAATAATGCATATCAGTTAGAACCATGAACTATAACATACTGTATGCAGACATTTAATTACCTGACGTACTTGGCAATTCATTGGCACAAAATCATCCACTTTATTGAAAGAGGAGTATGGCACTAGGAAAGTTGATATGTGACAAAACAGATCATTCATCTGTAGGCTAGGTCCATAGCACTTTGTGTGAAGCATCAATTTGTTCTTACCCAAACTGGGTGCAACGCCTGTTAAACTCTGTTATATCCCTCAAAACACAGGGATGATGATTCGCACAGGATAAGTAGTCGGGTTGCACGTCCTGTTCAAACGAACCTTACAAAAAAACACACGGAATCACTGGTTAGAGGACAACTTGTAGAAGACAGCCTGCTACATTTTGGATCGTTGCATTTTGTTTGAAGTGGCCCTAGTCAAATTATCCTAATCGATTAGTGATTTCTCCAATAGAATACTATAGAGGTGACACAAAACGTGAGAATTCTATCAGAATCCTTTTGAAATCCTATTTGAGGACTTTGTTCCTGTTGGAAGAAAAAAAAGTAGTAATATTCTCGCAGTCCTATAGGATTTTGTCACCTGTATCAGAATCCTATTGGACTACGTTTTTCCTATTGGAAATTATTATTATTATTTGTTTTTTAACCAATACAAAACACACATAGAAATGACAACATACAGACGCACACAAACATCCACAACATCACCCCTGCCCAGACCATTTGAGATGTTTAAAGTAATATAACCGGTTAATGTAATAACTTGCCAGATAACATAATAAAATGCTGTGAGTATTACTTCCCCCAATTTGATGCAGTGTGTCTGTATGGGTGTCCATGAAATGAGTGCTTATGGGCGTGCGGCGTACTTGCATACAGTATGTGACTGATTGACCCTCAAACATCCATAAACTTAACAGCAGTAATGACTGTGCATGTGTGTACATTTCAATGTGTGCTTGTGTATGAGTACATGTCCAAAGGTTTATGTGTGTGGAGGGTGGTATTTGCACTAAAATGAGGGAAATGATACATAAAAACATTGATTTTCATATGTTATTACATGATCGTTTGAATTTATTATGTCATTCTTTTTTTTTTGATTGTTGATCACCTGATAACGTAATAACTTATTCATGTTATTCACAATAACGTATTCATGATAACGTAATAACTTATTCATGTTATTCACAATAACGTATTAATGATAACGTAATAACTTATTCATGTTAAATCCTCATTATTCATGTTCAAATCCTCAGAGACTATAACATCAACGTTCACTGCTACGCTAATGATCCCCAAGTATTAACACCAAACCAGACATCATCTCAAGCCTAGCTAAACTTGACAGCTGCCTCGATGACATAAGTGCATTGATGAAAGAGAACTTCTTCCATCTGAAAAGCAGCAGACTGAAGCTATGCTTATTGGGACACCCAAGCAGGTCACCAGTGCTGGAAACATCTGCCTTACAATTGACAGGCATATCAAATCAAATGTATTTGTCACGTACAGTACATATGGTTAGCAGATGTTAATGCGTGTGTAGCGAAATGCTTGTGCTTCTAGTTCCGACAATGCAGTAATATCCAACGAGTAATCTAACCTAACAATTCCGTCCATCTGTCCTCTGTCATCTCCAACCTGGGAGTCAAGTTTGATCCTTCTCTGTCCTTTGATGGCAAAATATAAAACATATCTGCAAAACATCATTTTTCCAGTTGAGAAATATTGCCCAGCTCAAAACATCGCTCTCCCAGCAAGATGCAGAGAAACTCGTCCACGTTTTCATCTTCTTCCGGATTGGCTACGGCAACTCTGTTCGGGGCCTTCCAGCTAAATCACTTCAGAGGCTACAACTTCTCCAGAATAGTGCTGCCAGAGTCCTGACCAGGACCAAGAAGTCAGCTACCCACATCATCCCTAAACTCCACTGGCTACCGGTCAACTATAGGATAGACTTTAAAAATATCCTTCTAATGTTGAAAGCCTTGGGTTCAGTCCTTCCTTCAGTAACTTAATTTCTAAGAGCCACCTCGCACTCTCCACTCCAGCAACTCATGACTACTTTAAGTCCCCAAGAGGTGTCTCCATACTATGGGAGAGGAGGCTTTCTGCTCCCTTGCCCCTCACCTATGGAATTCTCCCCCTGACCATCTGAGAGCTGCTCCATCAATCAGAACGGGCCTTAAAACACATTTCTTCAGACTTTCTTATAGTCCTCCCTCTGGAAAGTCCTTTTAGCACCTAGCCTGCTATTGCTATTTCCTGCCTTGATTCTAAAGATATTTTTTATATTTTCATTGTGTGCTTGTGAGTGTGTGTTTGTGTGTGAGTACATGTGCATAGGTTTGTGTGTGCTTGCAATTGGTGGAGGGTGGTATGTGCATCAAAATTAGGGAAATAATATAAGGCTGAAGTCATGCATGAACAAATATGCACAAACAAATATGCACAAATATGCTAGCGAATGCCCTTGGCTGCTATGATAGCCAGTTACTGTTAGTTAGGTAACATTAGCCAATGTATGAATGTAACGTTAGCTAACGCATATGACCAGTTAATGCAGCACAATATATCACACTTTCTTACAAAAAACATAGCTAACGTAGCTAACAGTTTGCTCACGTTTACTACCAAACTGGCTAGATAGGTAGCCAATGTTACCCCAATAAAACTATACCACAACTCAATGTTGATAATATATCATAGCAACATTGTTCTACAAAACATAGCTAGCTAGCTAAATAGGTTCAAATCAGGATCAAAGCCAACGCCAAACTTTGGGAAACTGTCACACTGCTAGCAAGCTACCTTACAATGCATGCAATGGGCATTACAAAACTTGTTAGGTAGGCTACTGCATAGACTAAGCTATGGTAAGACATGGTAGCCTTATAGAATCCCCCCAAAATGTATTTTGTTAGGAAGAGATAAAATAGATAGCCATGTGATTTTTTTTTCTTCATGAAATTCTAGTTTTTAGATGATATGGCAATGAATACACAAGCAGCATATCAAACTGGATTGTTTCAGGTTACACCTGCAAGTATAACAATATTTTCCAGGGCATATTTGTTTTATTATAAATCTGATTATTTCACATGGAGATTACTTAACCAGGGCTGGCAAAACCCTAGACCATTGTTATTCTATCTTCCGCAACGCTCTACTTTCGTAAAAACGACTCCATTTTGTTGCTTCCAGCCTATAGACAGAAACTAAAAACTGGAAGCTCCCGCTCTCAGGTCTGTTCTACGCTGGTCCGACCAATCGGATTCCACTCTTCAAGATAGCTTCGATCACGTGGACTGGGGATATGTTCCGCATTGCGGCGAACAACATTGATGAATACGCTGATTCGTTGAGCGGGTTTATTAGCAAGTGCATCGGCGATGTCGCACCCACAGCATCTATTAAAACATTCCCAAACCAGAAACCATGGATTAATGGCAGCATTCGCGCAAAACTGAAAGCGCGAACCAAATCAAATGTATTTATATAGCCCTTTGTACATCAGCTGATATCTCAAAGTGTTGTACAGAAACCCAGCCTAAACCCCCAAACAGCAAGCAATGCAAGTGTAGAAGCACGGTGTTGCTTCTACACCTGCTTTTAAAGTTTTTAACCACTGCTTTTAATCAGGGCAAGGTGACCAGAAACATGACCAAATACAAACAGTGTAGTTATTCCCTCCGCAAGCCAATCAAACAAGCTAAGCGTCAGTATAGAGACAAAGAAGAGTCGCAATTCAATGGCTCAGACACGAGAGGTACTATGTGGCAGGGTCTACAGTCAATCACAGACTATAAAAAGAAACCAGCTCCGTCGCGGACCAGGATGTCTTGCTCCCAGACAGACTAAACAACTTCTTTGCTCGCTTTGAGGACAACACAGTGCCACCCGCTACCAAAACCTGCGGGCTCTCCTTCACTGCAGCCGACGTGAGCAAAACATTTAATCGTGTCAACCCTCGCAAGGCTGCAGGCCCAGACAGCATCCCCAGCCGCGTCCTCAGAGTATGCGCAAACCAGCTGGCTGGTGTGTTACGGACATATTCAATCAATCCTTCTCCCAGTCTGCTGTCCCCACATGCTTCAAGGGAAGCCACCATTGTTCCTGTTCCCAAGAAAGCTAAGGTAACTGAGCTAAATAACTATCGCCCTGTAGCACTCACTTCCGTCATCATTAAGTGCTTTGAGAGACCAGTCAAGGACCATATCACCTCCACCCTACCTGACACCCTAGACCCACTCCAATTTGCTTACTGCCCCAATAGGTCCACAGACGATGCAATCGCAATCACACTGCACACTGCCCTAACCCATCTGGACAAGAGGAATACCTATGTGAGAATGCTGGGCTCCCTGCCTGTGCCATTAAACCCCTACAACTCATCCAGAACGCCGCAGCCCGTCTGGTGTACAACCTTCCCAAGTTCTCTCACGTCACCCCGCTCCTCCGCTCTCTCCACTGGCTTCCAGTTGAAGCTCGCATCCGCTACAAGACCATGGTGCTTGCCTACGGAGCTGTGAGGGGAACGGCACTGCAGTACCTCCAGGCTCTGATCAGGCCCTACACCCAAACAAGGGCACTGCGTTCATCCTCCTCTGGCCTGCTCGCCTCCCTACCACTGAGGAAGTACAGTTCCCGCTCAGCCCAGTCAAAACTGTTCGCTGCTCTGGCCCCCCAATGGTGGAACAAACTCCCTCACGACGCCAGGACAGCGGAGTCAATCACCACCTTCCGGAGACACCTGAAACCCCACCTCTTTAAGGAATACCTAGGATAGGATAAAGTAATCCTTCTCACCCCCCTTAAATGATTTAGATGCACTATTGTAAAGTGGCTGTTCCACTGGATGTCATAAGGTGAATTCACCAATTTGTAAGTCGCTCTGGATAAGAGCGTCTGCCAAATGACTTAAATGTAAATGTAAATGTAATGCTGTTCATCGACTACAGCTCAGCATTTAACACCATAGTACCCTCCAAACTCATCATCAAGCTCGAGACCCTGGTACTCGACCCCGCCCTGTACCACTGGGTCATGGACTTCCTGACAGGCCGCCCCCAGGTGGTGAGGGTAGGTAACAACATCTCCACCCTGCTGATCCTCAACACTGGGGCCCCACAAGGGTGCGTTCTCAGCCCTCTCCTGTACTCCCTGTTCAACCATGACTGCATGGCCATGCACGCCTCCAACTCAATCATCAAGTTTGCAGACGACACTACAGTGGTAGGCTTGATTACCAACAATGACGAGACGGCCTACAGGAAGGGCCCTCGGAGTGTGGTGTCAGGAAAATCACCTCACACTCAACGTCTACAAAATAGAGATGATCGTGGACTTCAGGAAACAGAGGGAGCACCCCCCTATCCACATTGACGGGACAGTAGTGGTGAGGGTAGAAAGTCTTAAGTTCCTCGGCGTACACATCATGGACAAACTGAAATGGTCCAACCACACGGACAGCGTGGTGAAGAAGGCGCAGCAGCGCCTCTTCAACCTCAGAAGGCTGAAGAAATTCAGCTGTCACCAAAAACACTCAAACTTCTACAGATGCACAATCGAGAGCATCCTGTTAGGCTGTATCACCGCCTGGTACGGCAACTACTCCGCCCATAACCGTAAGACACTCCAGAGGGTAGTGAGGTCTCCACAACACATCACCGGGTGCAAACTACCTGTCCTCCAGGACATCTACACCACCCGATGTCACAAGAAGGCTAAAAAGATCATCAAAGACAACAACCACCCGAGCCACTGCCTGTTCACCCCACTAGAAGGCGAGGTCAGTACAGGTGCATCAAAGCGGGGGCCAAGAGACTGAAAAACAGCTTCTATCTCAAGGCCATCAGACTATTAAACAGCCATCACTAACATTGAGTGGCTGCTGCCAACATACTGACTCAACTCCAGCCACTGGAAAAAATTGACGTAATAAATGTATCACTAGGCACTTTAAACAATGCCACTTCATAATGTTTACATACCCTACATTACT
This sequence comes from Oncorhynchus masou masou, assembly GCF_036934945.1. Classification (NCBI taxonomy): domain Eukaryota; kingdom Metazoa; phylum Chordata; class Actinopteri; order Salmoniformes; family Salmonidae; genus Oncorhynchus; species Oncorhynchus masou. The sequence goes on from NC_088227.1 coordinate 26,266,595, forward strand.
CATCTCATATGTATATACTGTACTCTATACCACCTACTGCATCTTGCCATCTTGATGCAATTTATCACTAGCCACGTTAAACAATGCCACTTTATATAATGTTTAGATACCCTACATCACTCATTCATATATTTTTTATGTACATATTCTTATTCATTCCTTTACACTTGTGTGTCTATAAGGTAATTGTTGTGAAATTGTTAGGTTAGATTACTCGTTGGATATTACTGCATTGTCGGAACTAGAAGCACAAGCATGCTAGCTAGCTTGCTATGTTTTTAGCCAGGCTGCCAGCTAGCAAGGTAAGGTGACTCTACTACTAGCTCTACTACTAGCAAGGTAAGGTGACTCTACTACTAGCAAGGTAAGGTGACTCTACTACTAGCAAGGTAAGGTGACTACTGCTAGCAAGGTAAGGTGACTACTGCTAGCAAGGTAAGGTGACTCTACTACTAGCAAGGTAAGGTGACTCTACTGCTAGCAAGGTAAGGTGACTCTACTACTAGCAAGGTAAGGTGCCTCTACTACTAGCAAGGTAAGGTGACTACTACTAGCAAGGTAAGGTGACTACTACTAGCAAGGTAAGGTGACTACTACTAGCAAGGTAAGGTGACTACTACTAGCAAGGTAAGGTGACTACTACTAGCAAGGTAAGGTGACTACTACTAGCAAGGTAAGGTGACTACTACTAGCAAGGTAAGGTGACTCTACTACTAGCAAGGTAAGGTGACTACTACTAGCAAGGTAAGGTGACTACTACTAACAAGGTAAGGTGACTACTACTAGCAAGGTAAGGTGACTACTACTAGCAAGGTAAGGTGACTCTTCTTTGCTTTCACAAAATGAAACGACAAAATAAAAACGTTGGTTTCTTTCCCATGTGACCGGCGAGGATATCATGTTAACAAAAGGTGTCTGCTATTCCAAAAATCCCACATACACGCACACACGTAGATCAACGGAGTGAAGCTTGTCATAACCTTAACAGATCAGAGCTAGGCCTGTCTTTTAAGGTCTTTGAGTAGCATGTGTGTTTGTTTGAGTGATTGTTTCCAATCTGTCCTGGAGAGTACTGGGCACCCTCAGTGAGAGCGGAGACTGACCTATCTGATCAGTGGAATATCAATGCAGCTCAGGATAGGACGGCTGTGTGTACCCACTCACAACACTACCAGTCATTAATACCACAGGTGCAGAGAGAGACAGAGGGAAAAAGAGAGGGAACAGAGAGAGAGAGAGAGAGAGCACAAAGAGAGAAAGAGAGCAGAGGACCGGCATAGAGAAACTAGCATTCTGGACTCACATGTGAAGCTTGTCTTGAGTTATATATAGTTGAAGTCGGAAGTTTACATACACTTAAATTGGAGTTATTAAAACTCATATTTCAACCACTCCACAAAACTCTTGTTAACAAACTATAGTTTTGGCAAGTCGGTTAGGACATCTACTTTGTGCATGACACAAGTAATTTTTACAATAATTGTTTACAGACAGATTATTTCACTTATAACTCACCCGTATCACAATTCCAGTGGGTCAGAAGTTTACATACACTAAGTTGACTTTACAGATGTACCTGTGGATGTATTTCAAGGGCTACCTTCACACTCAGTGCCTGTTAGCTTGACATCATGAGAACATCAAAAGAAATCAGCCAAGACCTCAGAAAAAAATTGTAGACCTTCACAAGTCTGGTTCCTCCTTGGGAGCAATTTCCAAACGCCTGAAGGTACCACATTCATCCGTACAAACAATAGTACGCAAGTATAAGCACCATGGGACCACACAGCCGTCATACCGCTCAGGAAGGAGACGCGTTCTGTCTCCTAGTGATGAACATACTTTGGTGCGAAAATTGCAAATCAATCCCAGAACAACAGCACAGGACCTTGTGAAGATGCTGGAGGAAACAGGTACAAAAGTATCTATATCCACTTTAAAACTAGTTCTATATCACCATAACCTGAAAGGCCGCTCATCAAGGAAGAAGCCACTGCTCCAAACCTGCCATAAAAAAGCCATACTACGGTTTGCAACTGCACATGCGGACAAAGATCTGTCACGTTCGTCGTAAAAATAATACCAAGGCGCAGCAGGTTATGCGTACATTCTTATTTATTAAAAGAATGAACACTGAACAGAATGACCCGTGACGCTATACAAACAAGTGCTGACAGGCAACTACACATAGACAAGATCCCACAAACACCAAAGGGAAATGGCTACCTAAATATGATCCCCAATCAGAGATAACGATAAACAGCTGTCTCTGATTAGGAACCATATCAGGCCAACATAAATATACAAAAACCACTAGACCTACAAAACCCCTAGACATACAAAAACCCTAGACAATACAAAAATCCTAGACAATACAAAACTAGCGTACCCACCCTAGTCACACCCTGACCTAACCAAAATATAAAAAAAACAGAAATATCTCAGGTCAGGGCGTGACAAGAGCGTACTTTTTAGAGAAATGTCCTCTGGTCTGATGAAACAAAAATAGAACTGTTTGGCCATAATGACCATCGTTATATTTCGATGAAAAGGGGGGATGCTTGCAAGCCGAAGAACACCATCCCAACCGTAAAGCACGTGGGTGGCAGCATCATGTTGTGGTGGTGCTTTGCTGCAGGATGGACTGGTGCAATTCACAAAATAGATGGCATTATGACGAAGGAACATTTTGTGGAAATATTGAAGCAACATCTCAAGACATCCGTCAGGAAGTTAAAGTTTGGTCACAAATCGGTCTTCCAAATGGACAATTACCCCAAACATACCTTGAAAGTTGTGGCAAAATGGCTTAAGGACAACAAAGTCAAGGTATTGGAGTGGCCATCACAAATCCCTGACCTCAATCCCATAGAAAATGTCTGGGCAGAACTGAAAAAGCATGTGCGAGCAAGGAGGCCTACTACCTGACTCAGTTACACCAGCTCTGTCAGGAGGAATGGGCCAAAATTCACCCAACTTATTGTGGGAATCTTGTGGAAGGCTACCCGAAACGTTTGACCCAAGTTAAACAATTTAAAGGCAATGCTACCAAATACTCATTGAGTGTATGTAAACTTCTGACCCACTGGGAATGTGATGAAAGAAATAAAAGCTGAAATAAATAATTCTCTCTACTATAATTCTGACATTTCACATTCTTAAAATAAAGTGGTGATCCTAACTGACCTAAGACAGGGAATTTTTACTAGGATTAAATGTCAGGAATTGTGAAAAACTGAGTTTAAATGTATTTGGCTAAGGTGTATGTACACTTCTGACTTCAACTGTAGGTTTCTGGGGTATACTCAACTTTTACATTCTTGGAGGTATTGATAGTCATTACATCATTACTTTTCACAGAACGCTCTCTATTTATTTAATGGCCATCAAATATGGTATTTATCTCTCTCCCAAATGTATAGGAGTTCAATTAGTATCATCTGTATGTTGTTCTGTGTTTATGTGTTACACATGTTTCTCTTTGTCCTTATTCTTGTACTGCTGACGACAGGGTATGTTGTTTTGGCTCCTGGCTATTCTATTGTAGAGTAGATTCAATCTTGGATACTCTATACCAGTGGTATTAAACTCTTACCCTACGAGGTCTGGAGCCTTCTGGTTGTCTGTTCTACCTGATAATTAATTGGACGCACCCTAAATCTGTCCCTGCTTAGAGGGGAAAAATGAACTGGCTTCAAGGTCAAGAGTTGAATTTGAGGGCTCTGGTTAAGGAAGCAGTAAGTACAGTATTGACTGTCTCAATAAAGGACCATTTTTTGTCTGGCAAAATGACACCTATTATCTGGAGGTGATGGGAAAGGAACAAGATTACACCACAGGGTCCTCACACACACACGCGCACACACACACACACACAGCAATATACACACACTGTTGCTTATTAGCAGAGGCTGTATATAATAAGTGTGCTCTGAGTCAACAGGCTGTGCCTCCTCTCCTCATGAGCATTCTGACCCTACTGTTTGGGACATTACAGGTGGGGCACAGTGAGGGGTGTCGTGTCCTGTAGTGGGGGAAGGGTAGGGTGGAACAGGGAAGAGGGGGGTGGGCATTAGTGACACAACATCTCAGCAGGGTGAAGGGTGGTGGTGGTACTTCTAGAGATATCATCATGGTTCCTCCAACACAACCTGATTTTTTAGGAAAATAATGGGTTGGCACATGCGCACAAACACACACACACACACACACACACACCATCCCAATCCCTCCCAGTTCCACCATTCCACAGCTTTAGCCAAGCAGGTTAGCCCAGGGCCAGGGCCTAGCCCGGGGTTTAGGGGCTGGGTCAGTGGTGAATGATCCCCTGGGTTGAAGGGAACAAAGCTGGGGTTGTGCTTCCCTTGTTTTATGTGTTTACACTGTAAGCAGGATACTGTTGAGCAGCTGCTGCTTGTCCCAGGCTTGTGAAAGACATTCTCCCTCCACAGCCTAGCCTCTGTGGTCTGTGCGGATTAGGCTGATTTATGTGTACGATGGAGAGAACGAGGGAATTGAGGAATGGAGGAATGACCACCACCTACAGGAATAATACACCGCCCATGTAATCCTCAGTGAGCCTCTGATCACATTTCACTATATAGAGTTGGGAGTTACTTAGCCCAGGGGCTCTTCCTAGTGTCGGAATGTTGCAGGTAGGTTGTCATTGTTCATTCCACATAATGGAGAAGTCATGACTGGTCCTCTCTCTTCTCTTACAGCCTCGGATGGTTGTGTCAGTGTATTACACAAGGCAGGAAAGGCACAGTGTATCACGGTTTTAGATTGTAGCATCTCCTTACTCCCTCACCCTCTCTCTTTCTTCTTTGCCTCTTTTTTTCATTTTCAATTCAATTTTCAATTAGCTTCATTGCTATCGCTGTCTTTCTCTCTCTCTCTCTCTCTCTCTCACTCGCTCAGGCTGTTCTGAAATCTGTCACGAGACTGCAGGCAGCTGTTGCTGTTCAGCAGACATGCTGCTCTCTCTGAGAATGTGCTTCTGGCAGCACAGAGACATACTGAGACAAAGTCAAGACTTCTTCATTACAGTAGTTGCCTGGTAGAGCAAAACAAACACCTAATCATCCATTCAACACTATGTAGAATCCAGAGATGTATGCCAGCTGCTACATTATTATTTTTTTGTAGAATTTAAAATTGTATGCAACATCATTTGGATTCATTTGTAACTCTATGAAGTCTAACTCTATAGTTTTTACCCATATTGATAACTAAATCATCATTATACAGATCAATTGTATTTTATTTTCATAATTCCACTATCCTATATAAAACAGTGTACACGTGTTTTATAATGGCATGTAGTTACACATATATTATAATGTAGTGGACAGGTTTGTCGTTTTTTCCACTGTTATTGCTATGGTGCAGTGGGCCGCCATAAATTATACAAAATGTGTAGGCTATTCTATTTGACATGCTTTTGTCTTTGTTTGTTAATTGGAGACTATTCCTGCGGTTTATCACTATTACGAATAGGTCACGGTATACGTCACCCCTCCCAAAAATATTTTTCCCATGCGCTGTTGTTTTTGATACAATTGTGTGGAGAATCGCTTTGTTCTCCTAAACCTATTCAACCCTGTTGAGAAAGTATTGGTGGAAAAGCAACAGGATACGCGCATAGTAGCCTAATAAAGGGTTAGTTGTCCGTTTGGCAACTTTCCACAACATTTGCCAAAGTTTAAGAAACAGACTATTAGACTATATTGGTGTAAGATTTCCTTTGGTATGTTAGTGCAGAGATGAGTGACACCAACCAGACCAGAGGACTTTTTGTTGTGTAAATGTTTTTGCTGGGAGGAGTGAACTGGAGAGGGGAGCTCACTGCTGTTAGAGGGGGGAGCGTGGATAATTACAGACAAGGACTGCGCTTCGGGCGTTTTCTCCTTCTTTGTTGTTAATGGGAGTATTTCTCAAAGTTCGCGACTGAATTTTTATTCGTATTGATTTGACTTTGTTCTTTTCTAATACAGATAAATAGTGTCGAATTAGGTGTCTCTCTTCGGGCCAAATGTCCCCCGCTGTAAATGTTGGTTTATGCCAGAAGCGCACGGGCAGCGAGTTGCGGAGAGCTCAACCAATTAACTTTTCAGATGAAAACCCTGCACTGTAACTTCAGCTTCAATTGTGTTTACTGCGATTTATGCGTGTTATTGCAATATGTGCTGAATGCATTATATTCGCATAAAGGGGACATATTCAACTTACCTCTGAGTTTTAGTGCACTTGTTGCATTTCTCAAGCATGTTTGAAGGCATTTGGAGATTGTTCACTCCCTCAGTATCTTTTGTGCCAAGGAATGCTGTGATTTTAAGGCTGAGACGGGGACAACTTTCTCAAGAAGAGGTGTCCGTCAGTAGTCAGACAATTGCGTATGGTCACGGATCAAAACATTGCGCCAACGGCAATACTTCATAACCATAGACATTATGGAGGGCCAAGGCGACCAGGCAGCCGCCTCGGTAGAACCCGACGCGGACATAGCAGTGTGTGACAGTTTCTCCCTACTTGAACCCGAGGCGGACGGCGCAGTCTCTGACAGTTTCTCCCAACTATGGACAGACGTGATGGGGATGCTTGTAAGTTTGTGGGCCGGTTTGGGGGAGGGGAGACAGGAAGGTAACAACCAACTGAGAAAAGCTTTTAACTGTGTCCCTCCTAGGGAGACCCACGTTGCTCATTTATTGGTTGTGTATTGATACTTGTTAACATGTAAAGCACGTCCCAAAACAACAACGCAAGGGAAGCTGGTCTATTTCTCAAAGCAACAAGCGCAAAGTTTACATTCCATCCTCGGTGCCCAACATATGGGTTTGGCATTCGGGTCATTTCCCTTCTTCAACCTGTTCCCGAGGAGCTTTGTTTTTGAGGTGATCCGATTTCAAAGCAACCTGGAATCCAGTGAAAATGGTATTTTGCTCTTGATTTTAAAAATGACCTGTTTGTGTGCTATCTTCCTAGTCTGGTCACCAATTTGTAAGTCGCTCTGGATAAGAGCGTCTGCTAAATGACTTAAATGTAAATGTAAATGTGCACTTGAGCTGCGAAGATGGAATTGTGCTTGTCTGTTGTTTCAGACAGAGGTAACACGTAGCCTCCATTACAATTCGTTGATTAAACTTTGTGTGTTGGTTACATTGTTACAACATTGTAACTGCTCATGTTGTTTTAGGAGAGTTGAGCTCCTGTGTGTTCTATGAGGGCCCCATGCCAAAACACTTGTTGTTGTGTTTTGTTGCTGTGATGGAATGTTACTTTGGAAAGGTTATGATGGAAAAATTGTTGCAAATTGCATTGATTGAAATATTGTCAGTCCTGAAATGTGATGTTGTGTCGATGTGTGGCTACATTTTGTTCTCCATGTCATTTCCCCCCCAACCTTTAAGTTTAGCTTGTTAGTCCCTTATCAGTGCACACCTCCTAGCACCTTGAACACAACTGGCACTGGTTTGACAACAATATCACTTTGATATCCAGCAATTGGAGTTGTAGCCAAGGCCTCTGGGTCCCCAGGGAGGCATCCCCAGGGAGGCTTTCAATGTTGTATACCAAAATGCAATCTTGTCGGTCCTCAATCCACATAGGCCTATACCAATCCACATCTTCCCAAAGTGCATGACAAATCTTGCAATTAAGATATGGTGAAGGTTACACTGATCAACATAATCAATTTTGCCTCTTGTTCTTTGTTAGGGGCCAGGGTGACATGGTCATCCTGATTGTACATATGTGTGTGGGCCATCTGATCTGAGTGATCAATAGAGTTCATGTCTTTTCCCATGTGAATGGTGGGTCATTTGAAGATCAACCTGTTCATTTGGTCTGGACTGGTTCAGTAGATGAATGGAGTGTGAATGGGCCTAATACCGAGGACAGAGACAGAGGTGTGTGTGCGTGTGTGTGCGTGCGGGCCCGTGTGTGTGTGAGAAACGGAGATGAGTGTCCTAGCCTTTGACTCTGGGTGGGAGACCTGGGACTCCAGCCATGTAATTTAACCAGATTTATTACACTGGATGCAAATGTCTATCAGTGCTCTCATCTTTGACGCCTTTCCTCTGCTTGCAGCTGGAACACACACACACACACACACACACACACACACACACACACACACACACACACACACACACACACACACACACACACACTAGACAAGTGTGACACCTCCTTCATAGGTGACAGCAAGACTTTCACACATCCTCCTCCATCACACATCCTCCTCCATCACAGAAAAGACTGGGTCTTTTGGTCCGAAGGATGTTTTGTTACCAGTAATATCATTATGATGTCACAGGAGTGAGACACAACTCTGATTTAATGTCCCTCATATTGCCATGTGGTCACTACTCAGGTTTTTGAGTCAGGTAAACAGAATTTGTTAATGGAAGAGAGCATTTTCTTCCACTAGGCTTGGGCTTAAATCGCAACACCGTGCTATACTCCTGCCCCGTGGCACTCACATCTGTAGCCATGAAGTGTTTTAAAAGGCTGTTCATGGCTCACATCAACACCATCATTCCAGAAACCCTAGACCCACTCCAATTCGCATACCACCCCAACAGATCCACAGAGGAAGCAATCTCCATTGCATTCCACACTGCCCTTTCCCAACTGGACTACTCTGACCCTCAACATGCAGGCCCCTCAGAGGTGTGTGCTTAGTCCCCTTCTGTACTCTCTGTTCACCCACGACTGTGTGGTTGCGCATGACTACAACACCATCATTAAGATTGCGACGACACGGCGGTGGTAGGCCTGAGTGGTTTCATCACCGCTTGGTATGGCAATTGCTCAGCATCTGACCACAAGGTGCTACAGAGGGTCGTGCTTATGGCCCAGTACATCAATGGGGCCAAGCTTTATGCCATCCAGGACCTCTATAACATGCAGTGTCAGAGGAAAGCCCTAAAAACTGTCTATGAATCCAGCCACCCAAGTCATAGACTGTTCTTTCTGCTACCACATGGCAAGCAGTACCGGAGCACCAAGTCTAGGACCAAAAGGCTCCTGAACAGCTTCTACCCCCAAGCCATAAGACTGCTGAACAGCTTCTACCCCCAAGCCATAAGGCTCCTGAACAGCTTCTACCCCCAAGCCATAAGGCTCCTGAACAGCTTCTACCCCCAAGCCATAAGGCTCCTGAACAGCTTCTACCCCCAAGCCAAAAGGCTCCTGAACAGCTTCTACCCCCAAGCCATAAGGCTCCTGAACAGCTTCTACCCCCAAGCCATAAGGCTCCTGAACAGCTTCTACCCCCAAGCCATAAGGCTCCTGAACAGCTTCTACCCCCAAGCCATAAGGCTCCTGAACAGCTTCTACCCCCAAGCCATAAGGCTCCTGAACAGCTTCTACCCCCAAGCCATAAGGCTCCTGAACAGCTTCTACCCCCAAGCCATAAGGCTGCTGAACAGCTTCTACCCCCAAGCCATAAGGCTCCTGAACAGCTTCTACCCCCAAGCCATAAGGCTCCTGAACAGCTTCTACCCCCAAGCCATAAGACTGCTGAACAGTTAATCAAATGTCTACCAGGACTATTTACATTGACCCCCTTATTTTATTCTTATTTCTTATTTATTTTTGCACTGACTCTTTTGCACATGCTTGATATACACTCACTGGACTATAGGGCTTTCCTCATTTAGTCGACTGGTCGATTGTTTGGTCAATAGGCTGTTGGTCAACCAAATATTTATTAGTTGAGGAGTGGCAAATATACACTACCGTTCAAACGTTTGGTGTCACTTAGAAATGTCCTTGTTTTTTAAAGAAAAGCAAAAACTAGTTGAGTATCTGGAGCATCCGCATTTGTGGGTTCACTTATAGGCTCAAAATGGCCAGAAACGAAGACCTTTCTTCTGAAACGCTTCACTTGGTACCGCTACCCCTTGTATATAGCCTCGTTATTGTTATTCAAATCAAATCCAACTTTATTTGTCACATACGCTGAATACAACAAGTGTAGACTTTACCGTGAAATGCTTACTTACAAGCCCTTAACCAACAGTGCAGTTCAAGAAAGAGTTAAGAAAATATTTACCAAATAAATGTAAGTAAAAAAAATATAAAAAAGTTACACAATAAAATAACAATAATGAGGCTATATACAGGGGTACCGGTCCCGAGTCAATGTGCGGGTGTACAGGTTAGAGGTCATTTGTACATGTAGGTAGGGGTGTGTTACTGTTTTTCCTTTAGTTTATTTATCACATTTCTCTTTGCCTTGTTGAAATATAAAGTAATGACTGTGCTAAATCCCAGAAACCACATGTTATGTCATTTCCTTTAGAAGTACAGGCTGTAAGTGACTGGAAATGGTTTGAATACTGCAGCACAGCTGCCAACACTCCACCTTATATCTGTGCTGTTTCAGTCAGTATTTCTGTAGAAGTAATCACAGGGCCAACAATATGGTCATTGTTCAATCCCCAGTGTTTATGAAACCTTTCCAACTCAAAGGCCTCAGCACAATAGATTCCCAATATGTTTGGCAACAAAATGGCCGTGCTATATTTAGTTTGTTGTCAGTACGTAATGCTTTTCTATGGCCTTTGTCTCTGGGGCCCTACATGAGAATGCCCTTTTGAGTAAGCCTGTGCCTGAGCCTATTGAAACATCTGAACACTACTGTTACAGATTAGTAAAGCCATTTGGGGTGCAGCTTCTCAGTAACCAATGAATGTGAAGTCTACATACCAAGTTTTTTCTGACATGCACCTAATCTACCTAATTTGGTTGTATGACTACAGATGATGGAGGACCTTTATTTGAAAGGAAAAAAACAAAAACTTGCGGACACTCGGGGCTCCATGGAATGAGTTTGACACCCCTGCACTACAAGTTTTATATTTTCCTGCATTGCAGGAAAGTACTCCTGTAACAGGTTGATCAAATGAAGGTCCAACACCTGAAGTCCACCACTCTACTGTTGATTGTTTCACTACAGTTCCCAACTACATCAGAGAGTCCTGGGTACAGAAGGTAATTACCAGGAAGTGAATTGAAATTCCAGTTCAAGAATGAGTTAATTTAATTATAATGTATCGTAAACCTATTAATGGCCATGCAGTGACTAGGTGATTCATCGTTCATCATAGTTAACTCAAGCGTGGAGGTCTGTGGTCCTGTGTCATGCCTGTAGTGATATTGCTAGGAGCCCCTCTGCCTAAGGTTAAACCACCGCTAGGAATGTGTTTAATGAGAATACCTTTGTGAACCTGTCATTTATTTGTGGTTACAACAGGGTAAACATAGACCTAAGCCAATTAACAATCTGGGGCTGTTAAGGGATGAATAACTGTTGCATTATGGGTGCATGAGCATCTCGGCTGTTTGAACAGGGTTAGTAGACTGGAGCAGACCCAACTCTGGTTCTTTGAAGAAATGAGGTTTCAGCAAGTCCTTAAATCGGATCTGACATTTGTTTGTAGGATGTGCATGTTATTATTCTTGTATCTAGCTTTCCATAAATAATGTTAAAAGGCAGCATGCCATGTATAACATTTCCACAGTGTTAGTGTGTATGGGTGCAGGTGTGTATGGGTGGATATTTGGAAGTACCAGTCCTCAACAGCATAAACACAGAACACACCTTTAGTACCTCCCTCAGCAAACGGAGCAGTTAGTTCCAACAGTGATTTAGCTCTATTCCGCCGCGTCAGCTTCTAATTCAGGGGTGTCAAACTCATTCCATGGAGGGCCGAGTGTCTGCTGGTTTTTTTTTCAATAAAGACCTAGACAAGGTGAGGGGAGTTCGTTACTAATTAGTGACCTCATCAATCAAGTACGAAAACCCGTAGACACTCGGCCCTCCGTGGAATGAGTTCGACATTTACTCTAATTTGAGCACATATCTGGACAGCTGACAGTCCTCCTCTGTCTTCCCTATCAGGTATTCTCAAATGGCTCTCTCATCCCCATCTGCATGGATGTCTGCCTCAAAGTTAAGTATCAGGAAGACATTTTGTTACATTTGAGGAAATAGTATATTTAAAGGTTTTCAGCCCTCCGTACAGTATGAGTGGGTTCTGTCTCCCATCTCAAGGGCTTGTTGATACTTTCCTTCTACCCAGCCTTTGATATGTTTTATTAGTGAGCCTATTCAGCCCAAATGTATTTTGAAACTGTGTCTGTGACAACATATGGTCAACTTAAAAGAAACCTCAATTTGTTTAAAGAGTGTCTCCTCCTCCGATATAGCATTGTGTAGTTGCTGAGCTGTCCGCCTCCGTCTCAGCACCCCTCTGTACTAGCCCAGCCTTAGTAAAGCCACATCAACCCTGGTCCAACCTAGGTTTGCCACATTTGAGCCTAGGATGGCCAGCTCAGCTCAGATCTCCCCCTCCCAGTCAGGGGCCAGACAGGGCTGGCAGGTGTTTCTCTCAGTGCTGTGGAGGATATCCTCAGGAAGCTCCTCTGGAGGGGGGTGGGCCTCAACTCTGCCTGGGCCTTCCTACAGCCTGGGCTGGGATGCTGGTGTAGGGGTGGGACAGGGGTAAGAGCAGGTGTGGAGGCCATTCTCCCCCACAGCTAAAGCCTGGAGGGAGGAGTGGAGTGAGGGATTGCTTACCCTCCGCTGCCTTTGTAGGGAGAAGTTGTTTGGGCACCGCCAGCCTGGTCAGTCTCTTGGGTTTGGAGTCAATGTGTTCTATGATTTAGGAGGAAACATGAGCGAGGCGCTAATTCACTTACTCCTGCTTGTAATGAATCATGAAAATGATTGTTACCAGTGTTCTGAACTGGTAACAAGTGTAACCGATCCTATCACTGTCGTTCTAGCGTTGCATCAGATACGTGATGGCCATTGTCATCTGTCACTATGCACTCCCCTAGAGGATGTCTGGCTAGTTACAAGGCAAGTCCTGACACTGACAAAAGCCTTTTGCACAGCGCGAACAGAACAGCATAACTCAATAAGCACGGAACCGGCCTCAGTATGAAAAGCAGCACTGTCTGGAATGTGTACCTAAAGCTAGGAGCAGAACAAACACGTTAGCTAGAGCGAATGGTTTAGAGAACTCTGTAATGTCTTCTGACATGACGAATAAAAGCACTGGCTTTGAGAGAGAGAGAGAGAGAGAGAGAGAGAGAGAGAGAGAGAGAGAGAGAGAGAGAGAGAGAGAGAGAGAGAGAGAGAGAGAGAGAGAGAGAGAGAGAGAGAGAGAGCTTTGAAAGGCTGGTCATGGCTCACATCAACACCATCATCCCAGACACCCTGGACCCACTCCAGTTCACATACCACCCCAACAGATCCATAGATGACACAATCTCTACTGTACTTCACACTGCTCTTTCCCACCTGGACAAAAGGGGTGCGTGTTTAGTCCCCTCCTTTTACTCCCTGTTCATCCACAAATGCGTGGCTGTGCACGACTCCAACACTGCTCACGTCTCCAAGCAACATTAAGTTTGCAGACGACACGACGGTGGTATGCCTGATCACTGACAACAATGAGACAGCCTATAGGGAGGAGGCAAAAGACCTGGCAGTGTGGCGTTACAGAGGGTAGTGTGTACGGTCCAGTACATCACTGGGGCTGAGCTCCCTGCCATCCACAACCTTTATACCAGGCGGTGTCAGAGGAAGACCCTAAACATTTTCAAAACAGCTAAATGTTCCTGAACAGCTTTACCCCCAAGACATAAGACTGCTGAACTGTTAATCAATGGTCACCTGGACTATTTGCATTGACCCACTTTTTTTTGCATTTTGCACTGACATTGTTGCACTGGCTCTTTGCACACTCACTGGACTGACACATTCTACATTGACACTCCAAAGCACTCACTCACCCACACACTCACATACACTACACTGATACTCCAACACGCAAATACACACACACACACACACACACACACACACACACACACACACAC
>NC_088227.1:26282993-26422993 GCF_036934945.1 Oncorhynchus masou masou
CCCTCTCCTCTCCTCTCCTCTCCTCTCCTCTACTCTACTCTACTCTACTCTACTCTACTCTTCTCTCTTTCCTTTCCTCTCTTTCTTTCCTCTCCTCTCTCTTACACCTTGGGTGTTGTCTTTTAAATCCTGTTCTGACTGTGAACATGACCATTGAACTTGACTCAAGGCAGGGTGGTGCACTCTTGTATACACAGGGTGGGAGCCAAACAAGGTTTGGTCTATTGTATTATGGGTTTTTTCATCTCCATAAAACCGTTGTTGTTGTTGTTATTCCTTCCATTTTGTTTTAATTAAATACACACACATACATTAACATCATTTTTAGTGATGCACCGATATGATATTTTTAGCCGATACCGATAGTACATTCTAGTACAGTTAAATAGTTAACACACACATGGACTGGCACTGCATCTCAGTGCAAGAAGCGTCTCTACAGTCCCTGGTTCGAATCCAGGCTGTATCACAATCCCGCCATGATTGGGAGTCCCATAGGGCGAAACACAATTGGCCCATTGTCGTCCGGGCCGTTATTGTAAATAAGAATTTGTTCTTAACTGACTCGCCTAGTTAAATAAAGGTTACACACACACACACACTCACACACACACACACACACACACACTGACCAAAACGTTATTTTGTTGGCATTTGCGTATGTCCCCATTACCAGTAAAACATCATCAAAACCTATTTCTTTCACTTACTTGCCGTGCTGTTTTGTTTTTAATATTTTCAGTCGTTTAATTCTCAACCAGGATTTCTATGGAACGCCGCTTGGGTCTTTGACGTGTCAAATAACACTATTTGATGTGTCAAATAAGCTTGTTGACCAATCAGGACCTGAACATGACTGCACATCACATAATAATTTAACGTGTTCATACATTTTTTACACAGTTATTACACATTGATAACACCATCACTCGTATTTCATATGTCACAACGATTCATCGGAAGGAATGCTATGATGTTGGCAAAGTTGTCTCGCGCACCTACAGAGCTGGTCATAAAAAAAGCTAGCTCATTGATGCAAACACTGTTCTTCCCCAAAAACATAGCAAAAAGACAATCTGTTTCAGTAGCTAACTACCAGTTACGGTCTTGTCTCATCACTGCAACTCCCGTACGGACTTGGGAGAGTGCGTCCTCTGAAACACAACACCAAGCCGCACTGCTTCTTGACACAATGCCCATCCAACCCGGAAGCCAGCCACACTAATGTGTCAGAGGAAACACCGTACACTGCGCCCAGCCCGCCACAGATGTTTCTAGTGTGCGATTAGACAAGGCTATCCCTGCCGGCTAAACCCTCCCTAAACCAGACAACACTGGGCCAATTGTGCACCTCCCGGTCGCAGCCGGCTGTGGTAGAGCCTGGACTCGAACCCAGAAACTCTGGTGGCACAGCTAGCACTGCGATGCAGTGTCTTAGACCACTGCGCCACCCGGGAGGCCACTGACATTGGTTTTTAACATAAATGTTAAACTATATCGGGCCAATACCGATGTTGGCGTTTTTAGCTAATATCGTTCGATTCCGATTTGTTCACCGATATATAGTGCTTCCCTAATCATTTTAGGACACTCAGATTTTCAACGGGTGGTTTAGCCTGCTAGCCTAACAGACACAGACCCCAGGGTTGTTGTTGGTCAGATAAAGCAAAGAGTAAAGTCTTCTCCATAGCCTCTGTGTTAGATAAAGGCTGTCTCCCCAACCCACAGATGTTTTACCCCCTCCAAGCCCCCAGCCTTCCCATTCAATACCTCGTCACAAATCTCCCCTGTCCACTGGCTCCATACCCCCTCAGTACCCCCCTCACACTGCCATATGGACTATTGTTATCACATTCCTTCACTCCCACACACACACAAACGCACACTCACTCTCGCATACACAATCACTTACAATACACAGACACATAGTCAATCAATCACTTTTTTTTTCAAACATTTTTTTTTCTATTTTTTTACCTTAACTGACTTGCCTAGTTAAATAAATAACCATTCATTTATTTAACTAGGCGGCCTAGGAACAGTGGGTTAACTGCCTTGCAGAACGACAGATTTTTACCTTGTCAGCTCTGGGATTCGATCTTGCAACCTTTCGGTTACTGGCCCAATGCTCTAAACACTAGGCCGTCCCTTGTCATCTTGTCATTGTCTCATTGACACATGTGCATACAAGCTGTCCATTATGAAGTGGGCCCCCAGTCCGGCTCCTAGTCATTCTCCCAGTCAGGCTCCAATTCAGGCTCTTAGTCAGGCTCCCAGCTGTGTAGAGGCTGACTGATGGGCTACATGAGCTCATGGTAGGATAGGAATCCCAGGTATGCTACACACACACTGGCCTCCCTGAGAGGAACACTGCAGTAAGGAAAGACCTAGCAACAGCAGTGTAACAACACTGCAACAGCACTGTAACAACACTGTAACAACACTAACAGCACTGTAACACCACTAACAGCACTGTAACAACACTAACAGCACTGTAACAACACTGTAACAGCACTGTAACAACACTGTAACAACACCGCAACAACACTGCAACAGCACTGTAACAGCACTGTAACAACACTGTAACCACACTGTAACAACACTAACAGCACTGTAACATCACTGTAACAACACTGTAACAACACTGTAACAACACTGCAACATCACTGTAACAGCACTGTAACAACACTGTAACAACACTAACAGCACTGTAACAACACTAACAACATCAACAGCACTGTAACAACACTAACAACACTAACAGCACTGTAACAACACTAACAGCACTGTAACAACACTGTAACAACACTGTAACAACACTGTAACAGCCCTGTAACAACACTGTAACAACACTGACAACAACACAATAAAGCACATTGTAATGTTAAACTACAGCATAGGTCATTGGCTTTACCTCTGGGTCTGGAACTTAGAGAGTTGAAGTATTACAGACAAACAGTGCTGACAGATGAGATGTAATCCATGCCTGCCTATACAGTATTCTAGGCATTTAACACATACAGCCTGCTGAACATCTGTACATTTAATACACAAACTTCTTTACACAAACTGGAGTTGTGACTAAGATGTTTACACAGACATGGACAGCTTGTTTTATAGACCCAGAAAGGTAATGAACTGTCACCAAATATCTGCCTGAGTTGTAATCAGGCGTTCTACATGGACAGATACACTGACTGCAACTCTAGTATCTGGGTCTGTCTGTCACCATCTTGGACATGGTTGTGCCATGTTTCTGGGGATTAGGCAGTACTGTAGCTCGTCTCTAATAAGAGTGTGCTTCTCTCTCTGAGTGAGGAATGTGGGGAGACACGTGTCTGCTCTCTGAGAGTGAGAGAGTGCCTCCATAGGGAATCTCAGCCACCTCTAACCATGTGTCACAGTCGGGACGTAGCTGGAGTTACCGAGAAGTATTCTATGGTGGGAGGAGGAGTGAGTGGAGGACAATAAAGCTGAACAATCTGGATTTTTGACACGGGGCCTCTGTCTGTCTAGAATGTATTTCAATATTCTGTTGTTAATGTGGAATGGATTACCGATGGGTGATGGTGGGATTCACTTCAGGTTTGTGTTTTTCCACAGTGTGGACTAGTTTGTTGTTTTCATCCTCAATGTTGTTTTGGAAAGTCCTCTCAGAAGAAGCCCCCCTCTCTGCCTTCCCAGGGTGTCGTGTGCGCGTCTGCCCGGAGTTTATGTGTGTGTGAGGCACACTGCCTCCACAGTACCCCATTCATCCCATGTTGGCACAGAGATACTGGGTTCTGTTTAGAGGACCACAGAGAGAGACAGAGACAGACTAAGACTGAGAGAGACCGTTCACTCCTCGCAGAGTGACTCAATGCATGCTGACCACTCACCAAACCAGGCACTGACTAGATCAACACTAATGAATATTGAACGATTGGCCATCACTGCAATGGTTGTCAACATACACAGCACCGAGTAGTTATGAGTCCAAGCACCATAGAGAGACTCTTCTCAAATCTTCTCAGTGAAAGATGTTTCCGTTGCTCTCCAACCCCAGTCAGTTAGTAGTACAGTTGCCCCTTCGCGAAGCCCCACCACAGAATATTGGGCAACCAATCGCAGCGCTCCAATGTATAGCAACTGTCATTGAGTCTGACACCTTAGACAAGCTCACATTTCAAACTCATGAAAGTCAATGAGCGCTATGGCAAAACTGTGAGTTTTCATCAAAAGTAGCTAAATTGTTTAAAGGTTTACTTGCTACTGTGATTCCTGAAATGCAGAACCTGCATTTTGTTAATAAAAAATATATACTTTTGTTTTATTTGCTAGCTCAGCTGGTTAGCTAGCTCTCAGTCTTACTGACCACAAAATGTTGCTAACGCTAGCTAGCCACTTAATATAACAGGTTTTCTCGAAATGTATGTTAGCTAGCTAAGTTATCTATATTATAAATATAACTAGAATCTGCTGTCGACATCAGGATACGACTTGAGAGAACTAGTTAAAACCCCAAAATGGTAAGTAGTAGCTTTAACTGCATGACAGGCCATTCAGAGCCATCTAGTGCATAGCCACACTAATGACAGGCCATTCAGAGCCATCTAGTGCATAGCCACACTAATGACAGGCCATTCAGAGCCATCTAGTGCATAGCCACACTAATGACAGGCCATTCAGAGCCATCTAGTGCATAGCCACACTAATGACAGGCCATTCAGAGCCATCTAGTGCATAGCCACACTAATGACAGGCCATTCAGAGCCATCTAGTGCATAGCCACACTAATGACAGGCCATTCAGAGCCATCTAGTGCATAGCCACACTAATGACAGGCCATTCAGAGCCATCTAGTGCATAGCCACACTAATGACAGGCCATTCAGAGCCATCTAGTGCATAGCCACACTAATGACAGGCCATTCAGAGCCATCTAGTGCATAGCCACACTAATGACAGGCCATTCAGAGCCATCTAGTGCATAGCCACACTAATGACAGGCCATTCAGAGCCATCTAGTGCATAGCCACACTAATGACAGGCCATTCAGAGCCATCTAGTGCATAGCCACACTAATGACAGGCCATTCAGAGCCATCTAGTGCATAGCCACACTAATGACAGGCCATTCAGAGCCATCTAGTGCATAGCCACACTAATGACAGGCCATTCAGAGCCATCTAGTGCATAGCCACACTAATGACAGGCCATTCAGAGCCATCTAGTGCATAGCCACACTAATGACAGGCCATTCAGAGCCATCTAGTGCATAGCCACACTAATGACAGGCCATTCAGAGCCATCTAGTGCATAGCCACACTAATGACAGGCCATTCAGAGCCATCTAGTGCATAGCCACACTAATGACAGGCCATTCAGAGCCATCTAGTGCATAGCCACACTAATGACAGGCCATTCAGAGCCATCTAGTGCATAGCCACACTAATGACAGGCCATTCAGAGCCATCTAGTGCATAGCCACACTAATGACAGGCCATTCAGAGCCATCTAGTGCATAGCCACACTAATGACAGGCCATTCAGAGCCATCTAGTGCATAGCCACACTAATGACAGGCCATTCAGAGCCATCTAGTGCATAGCCACACTAATGACAGGCCATTCAGAGCCATCTAGTGCATAGCCACACTAATGACAGGCCATTCAGAGCCATCTAGTGCATAGCCACACTAATGACAGGCCATTCAGAGCCATCTAGTGCATAGCCACACTAATGACAGGCCATTCAGAGCCATCTAGTGCATAGCCACACTAATGACAGGCCATTCAGAGCCATCTAGTGCATAGCCACACTAATGACAGGCCATTCAGAGCCATCTAGTGCATAGCCACACTAATGACAGGCCATTCAGAGCCATCTAGTGCATAGCCACACTAATGACAGGCCATTCAGAGCCATCTAGTGCATAGCCACACTAATGACAGGCCATTCAGAGCCATCTAGTGCATAGCCACACTAATGACAGGCCATTCAGAGCCATCTAGTGCATAGCCACACTAATGACAGGCCATTCAGAGCCATCTAGTGCATAGCCACACTAATGACAGGCCATTCAGAGCCATCTAGTGCATAGCCACACTAATGACAGGCCATTCAGAGCCATCTAGTGCATAGCCACACTAATGACAGGCCATTCAGAGCCATCTAGTGCATAGCCACACTAATGACAGGCCATTCAGAGCCATCTAGTGCATAGCCACACTAATGACAGGCCATTCAGAGCCATCTAGTGCATAGCCACACTAATGACAGGCCATTCAGAGCCATCTAGTGCATAGCCACACTAATGACAGGCCATTCAGAGCCATCTAGTGCATAGCCACACTAATGACAGGCCATTCAGAGCCATCTAGTGCATAGCCACACTAATGACAGGCCATTCAGAGCCATCTAGTGCATAGCCACACTAATGACAGGCCATTCAGAGCCATCTAGTGCATAGCCACACTAATGACAGGCCATTCAGAGCCATCTAGTGCATAGCCACACTAATGACAGGCCATTCAGAGCCATCTAGTGCATAGCCACACTAATGACAGGCCATTCAGAGCCATCTAGTGCATAGCCACACTAATGACAGGCCATTCAGAGCCATCTAGTGCATAGCCACACTAATGACAGGCCATTCAGAGCCATCTAGTGCATAGCCACACTAATGACAGGCCATTCAGAGCCATCTAGTGCATAGCCACACTAATGACAGGCCATTCAGAGCCATCTAGTGCATAGCCACACTAATGACAGGCCATTCAGAGCCATCTAGTGCATAGCCACACTAATGACAGGCCATTCAGAGCCATCTAGTGCATAGCCACACTAATGACAGGCCATTCAGAGCCATCTAGTGCATAGTGCATAGCCACACTAATGACAGGCCATTCAGAGCCATCTAGTGCATAGCCACACTAATGACAGGCCATTCAGAGCCATCTAGTGCATAGCCACACTAATGACAGGCCATTCAGAGCCATCTAGTGCATAGCCACACTAATGACAGGCCATTCAGAGCCATCTAGTGCATAGCCACACTAATGACAGGCCATTCAGAGCCATCTAGTGCATAGCCACACCAATGACAGGCCATTCAGAGCCATCTAGTGCATAGCCACACCAATGACAGGCCATTCAGAGCCATCTAGTGCATAGCCACACTAATGACAGGCCATTCAGAGCCATCTAGTGCATAGCCACACTAATGACAGGCCATTCAGAGCCATCTAGTGCATAGCCACACTAATGACAGGCCATTCAGAGCCATCTAGTGCATAGCCACACTAATGACAGGCCATTCAGAGCCATCTAGTGCATAGCCACACCAATGACAGGCCATTCAGAGCCATCTAGTGCATAGCCACACCAATGACAGGCCATTCAGAGCCATCTAGTGCATAGCCACACCAATGACAGGCCATTCAGAGCCATCTAGTGCATAGCCACACTAATGACAGGCCATTCAGAGCCATCTAGTGCATAGCCACACTAATGACAGGCCATTCAGAGCCATCTAGTGCATAGCCACACCAATGACAGGCCATTCAGAGCCATCTAGTGCATAGCCACACTAATGACAGGCCATTCAGAGCCATCTAGTGCATAGCCACACTAATGACAGGCCATTCAGAGCCATCTAGTGCATAGCCACACCAATGACAGGCCATTCAGAGCCATCTAGTGCATAGCCACACTAATGACAGGCCATTCAGAGCCATCTAGTGCATAGCCACACTAATGACAGGCCATTCAGAGCCATCTAGTGCATAGCCACACTAATGACAGGCCATTCAGAGCCATCTAGTGCATAGCCACACTAATGACAGTCCACCACAACATACCCGATAGTCTCCTGATTAATAAGGGGTAGTCTGTGTTTAATTTGATTGTGTATTAAAAACACAGTTTGAGATCGTTGTGAGAGGTTTTCTCCAGTAGTTTGAATGGGGAATGGAGCTTCTTGGGAAAATGTTGTCCAAGGTTGCAACATTAACCTAGGGGGTGGGTCTTAGTGAAGGGTCGATGGCTATGACTCTCACTCATAACCTTGGAGTGGAAACACAACCCATTCATGTATGAAATTCTCCTCTGGTTTCAATGTATAGCAATGCACTAGCAGGTTCTGCTTCTTTAGTATTGATTCTACTGTTCCTCTCTGAATTTCCAACAATGTGTTTTGGGGCTAGTGTATTCTGTTGAGTAAAGTCTTTGTTATTTAGAGTGTATGAGTGACTGGAACATACTTCCTCCTTCTACCCAAACACCGTCTTCCACACAAAGACAGGAACCCAGCAGAGAGGTGACCCCCCCCGGCAGGAAGAGGGTGTTTGGGGTTGGGGTTGGGGTTGGGGTTGGGGTTGGGAGAATGTCATAGCCGGGGTTTAAAGGGCATCTCTGATCTGTGATTGTGTATGTTAACTGACCAAACCCAGGAAACACTCATGGTTGACCGCACACTAGCAGAGACACAAACACACTGTCCCAGACAATCTTCATCTCAACAGGAGCTTGTTTATAGGGCTTCGACTTCCACAAATCACACTGATGTACTTTCCTTCTCCTTTCTCCTACCCGTTGTCCTTTCACAACAGGCCATAGCTAGTATAGGCCACAGAGCTAAAGGGTAAAGGTGCTGTAACCTCTAACTCCTCCCTCAGTAGCACAACTGTGTTAGCCAGTTAGCTAATAACTATAGTCCAGATTGGCAACCAGAGGAAGAAGTGGTGTGCGAGTGATTAGATTTGTGTGCCCCTGCCCACAGCCCTCCACACTGCACCACCTGCCTGCTAGTTGGTGCCTCTCACGCGCTCCTGATTACAAGCGTATGTGTAGGGTTTTTATGAGGCTGTGCTTTGCCCAGAGTGAGAGACAGGAGGGGAGCTGAGGTTGTTAGTAGGTCCGTTTATCTCACCTGGAGTACTGTACTGTGGAGGTGAATGCGGTCAGGGGAGTGTGGATCTTACTGAAAGGATTGACTCAGACAATGTTATTCCTCCAGACGAAGGCTTTGGTGTCATATTGGCTGCTCAGATTGAGTAATGAGTATACTAGAAAATCTTTCCTCCATTCTACCATGTTCGAACATATGAGCTGCTTCTATTTTCTCCCTCGGAATCTCTCCCTCATTCTCAATGACTCTCTCCCTCTCTCCCCCTCTCTCTCTCTCTCTCTCTCTCTCTCTCTCTCTCTCTCTCTATGTTCTGTAGGATGGTTCTCTGGGGAACATTGATGACCTGGCCCAGGAGTATTCTGAGTACTACAACACCTCATTCAGTGACGTCAGCGACCGCATGGAGGAGCTACGCAAGAGACGTGTGTCCCAGGACCTCGACATGGTACGTCCCTACAAACACACTCATCACATACCGAGTACCTACAAACACCAATCATACTGTTGCATGTCCCCACAAACTCAAGGCCATCAATCCTGCTGCAATACAGTGGAACTGAGTCCCCACAAACCATCACCTACTACTGCAGCAGAGTATAACCAAGTCCTATCAAAACAGGCAACCCACCAGCTTAGATCAATACAATATCAGCTAAAGAGCTGTGGTAACCCACTTCTTCATGGCTCTACAATTTGTTGTTGAATTTATATAGAATACAACTATGCTGATTTTACTATTGTGAAGTGAGAGCCAAAATGCTTGAGGAAAATGTTCATTTTGTCATATCTCCTTTTTATAATTCATAGTATCCTCAAACACGTCGTTCTTCGATCAGTTTGATATCTTTACAGAGTGTGATTTCCCAATGTGCTGCCAACAGCCTGGGAGCCAGACCGGGAGTTGGGGGAGGGAATTTTGGAGAGCAATCCAGTGAGTGTTTGTGTTTGTGTCTGTGTTCTAAAACACTTAGTTTGCCCTCCTGCCTCCTGGTGCCTGAAAGTGCTTGGTTGTGTTTTGGGGCTTCTAGGGGTTCTCATTCACATGGATGTAGGGTAGTGGGGCATGGTACCTCTGGGTTGCCAAGTTACTGGCTGAGGTATTGAAGAATGCAGCTGCTCCTGGCAGAGAGTGCTGCTCTGAGTACCTCTGGGGTCTATGCTCCATACACTCACAACACAGAGAGAGATAGGGGGGTTAGTGTTCATATGCTAGCTTTATTAACAGGCTATGATAACACTATTCAAAGTGATTGGTATCTGTTTAGAATCCTTGAAAACAGACAGCATCCGTTCAGTTCTGAATTCGCATTTCCAGAACTCCAAGTAGTAAACTGGACTGACCTCAGTTTATTCTACTCATCCTGAACATAAAAAGAAGTGAGCCGAATTTAAACAAATTAAGCTCAAACAAATCCAGCACTTACAAATATAGTAACTGCTATTTATTTAGTTTTATTCTGTAACAGAAGTCACAGGGACACATTTTGTGTTGAGCACAAAAACAGATAATTCAATTAAGTGGGAAGAGAGTGACCATACCTACGCTAGAGACATATTTGTAGGACTCCTATTTCATTGACAAATTTCCACCGTTAATCTCCTCAGCTCTATCATAAAGTACTATCCAATTATAAGCATAATAGAGTTTGAGCTAGATATTGATTAGAAAACGAGAGACACATAGGAAATCCCCCAGGCTTTCAGCAGCCATGTGGTTTTGGTTGATTTGAGAGGTGGGTCTCAGTGAAAGATGGTATGGTGAGTTATGGAGGGCTCAGCTGTCCTGATTGATGCTGGCCAAAGATTATGTCTGCTCTGCTCTCAGAGCTTTCCAGTGAAGCAATCTCACATCCATCATTGAAGACTCAGTGTCTGTCGTTTGAGAGAATCTCTCCATAGTTTTATGTGTGTGTGTGTGTGTGTGTGTGTGTGTGTGTGTGTGTGTGTGTGTGTGTGTGTGTGTGTGTGTGTGTGTGTGTGTGTGTGTGTGTGTGTGTGTGTGTGTTGTGTGTGTGTGTGTGTGTGTGTGTGTGTTCATGCGTGTGTGTTCGTGCGTGTGTCTGTATGTGTGTTTGTGCATACTGTATACACTGAGTATACCAGACTTTAAGGACACCTGCTTTTTCCATGACATAAACTGACCAGGTGAATTCAGGTGAAAGCTATGATCCCTTATTGATGTCACTTTTTAAATCCACTTCAATCAGTGTAGATGAACGGAAGGAGACAGGATAAAGAAGGATTTTTAAGCCTTGAGACAATTGAGAAATGGATTGTTGTGTGCTATTCAGAGGGTGAATGGGTAAGACAAAAGATTGAAGTGCCTTTGAACGGTGTATGGTAGTAGGTGCCAGGCGCAACGGTTTGTGTCAAGAACTGCAACGCTGCTGGGTTTTTCACGCTCAACAGTTTTCCTTGTGTATCAAAGAATGGTCCACCCAAAGGACATCTAGCCAACTTGACACAATGGTGGGAATCATTGGAGTCAACATGGGCCAGCATCCCTGTGGAACGCTTTTGACACCTTGTAGAGTCCATGACCTGACGAACTGAGGCTGTTCTGAGAGCAAAAGAGGGGGGTGCAACTCAATATTAGGAAGGTGTTCCTAATGTTTTGTGCACTCAGTATATATGTGTTTGTGCGTGTGTGTGTGTGCCCCTGTTTATGTGTGTGTCTGCATGTGTGTGTGTTTACGTGTGTGAGAGGATGAGTGAAGTGGGTCACCTCTCTGTACGTATTGGGAAGGTTGGGAATGTTCCATCCTGGAGAGATAAAACAGGGGAAGAGGAAGCCTGGATGTACTGCCTGTCTGTCCTGCCTGGAAGAGAGAAGAGCTGGCTGGGTTGGGACAGGACGGGGGCCTGGGGAGTTGGGGTGGGAGGGCTACAGAGCATCTTTAACAGATCTAGAGGAGGAGGAGGAGGAGCACCTAAGAGCCTGCAGCTGTCTGTCCCTCCTGCACAACTTGGAAAGGAAAGTGGAGGAACAGAGAGAACGGAGGGAGGAGATATGGGGTGGGAAGGCTGTTTATTCACACACTCAGCAGAAGCCAGCTGTAGAAGGAACTATATATCATGATAACTACACTGAGCTTCAAAGTATTGGGACAGTGGCACATACTTTGTTGTTTTGGTTCTGTACTCCAGTACTTTGGATTTGAAATGTTACAATGACAATAAAGGTTAAAGTGCAGACTGTCAGCTTTAATTTGATGGTATTAATCTAATAATCATTGTATCATTTCAAATCCAAAGTGCTGGAGTACAGATCCAAAACAACAACAACGTGTCACTGTCCCAATACTTTTGGAGCTCAGTGTATATTTAATAACGCCATATTCCATTTTAAATGAGAACATACTGACATGATGCATCATATGCATTCCACTGCCTTTTCACAGTTTTACCAATGGCACAACTCACTGTTGAAGACAATACTATGTCTTTCCCAGTATTGAAACAGAAGCACATAGCAGACATTGTCCAGTCAGTATTTAGTGTTTTCAGGAGAGTGTTCTTACCAACTGCGGTTACTCCACTCTCCCTTTGGCTGGTGTTATGCGTCTGGACTGGACATCTTCTCAGACGGCCTCAAAACTGGAACAAGGGAGGGAGAAGGCGCAGAGAGAGAGAGCAGGTATATCTCACTGGTCATCCCCAAAGCCAACACCTTCTTTGGCTACCTTACCTTCCAGTTCTCTGCTGCCAATGAATGGAATGAATAGCAAAAATTGCTGAAGTTGGAGACTTATATCTCCCTCACTAACTTTAAACATCAGGTATCTAAGCAGCTAACCGATTGCTGCAGCTGTACATAGTCCATCTGAAAATAGCCCATCCAATCTACCTCATCCCCATTTTGTTTTATTTAATTTTTGCTCTTTTGCACACCAGTATTTCTACTTGCACATCATCATCTGCACATCTATCACTCCAGTGTTAATTTGCTAAATTCTAATTACTTCGCGACTATTGGCCTATTTATTGCCTTACCTCCTCACGCCATTTGCACACATTGTATATATACTTTTTTCTGTTGTATTATTGACTGTATGTTTGTTTATTCCATGTGTAACTCTGTGTTGTTGTTTGTGTCAAATTGCTTTGCTCTATCTTGGCCAGGTCGCAGTTGTAAATGAGAACTTGTTCTCAACTAGCCTACCTGGTTAAATAAAGGTGAAATAAAAAATGTAAATAAAATGAGAGAGAGAGGGAGACTGGCCAAATAAATAGAGAGAGAAAGAAAGAGAGAGGGAGAATGGGTAGAGAGAAAGAGGGAGATAAGGTAAAGAAAGAGAGCAAGAGAGAGAGGGGTGGGGTATTACTCTTGTGTCATATGAAGTGTGTCCAGACAGTGGCTGCCAGACAGTCCCATCTAGGATCTCTCCGAAGAGCAATAGGAATGAGTTATATAAAGCCATTATGTTAAAAGGTAGAGACGGACAGTACAATGGCCTGACATTTAGACATCCCCGCTGGGACATGGCCTTTCAGGGAGGGGTTGTCTATCACAAGGGACGAGTGTGGTGCCTCTCAGAGGACTTGTCCACCCCGCTCCTTCAAAACCTTCTCCTCTTCTTCATTCTCTCATCACCAGGCCTCTCCTCTGTACTGGCCCCATTGTAATCTGTCCTCTGTCTCTTTTGCTGTTCTGATGTGGCCTCCCCTCCCTTCTTCACACTCCTGCTGCAACACACAATGAGCCCTCCCTGTCCGGTCTGGACCAGCCTTTAGTCACTCCCCAGTCACCTCAGGCCAACACTGACCCTGAAGCATGTGACCCTGTGTCAAAGGTCACTGCAGCTGTTACCTTACCTGAACCTTACACTTTGGCTAAAAGAAGCAAACTTGACAGTGGACATTGGAAGACTGTTCCTCTGTAGTGAGAAAGGCCGTAGGGGAATGTTCTTCAATTCTGGTCCCGGAAACCCACAAGGTCTGCATGCTTTAGTTTCAGTCCAGTACCAGCACACCTGACCAGATTCAACTAATTCAGGTCCTTAATTTACTGTGGGTCTTCAGGACCAGGATTAAGTACCACAAATCCAAGTATCACATACTTGATATAGATCCAATTTGCTTTTCGGGGGAAAAGTGTTGCACAAACCAAACAAAACCCCTTGTTATTTTGATTTGTGAAACGCTTCCCCCAACCTTAGAGCCTGTCCCGACTGTTGTCTTGGTTGTGTTTTAGAAGTGGGGTTCTTGGGCTTCCGAGTGGTGCAGTGGTCTAAGGCACTGCATCTCAGTACAAGAGGTGCCACTACAGCACCACTACAGTCCCTGGTTTGAATCCAGGCTGTATCACATCTGGCCGTGATTGGGAGTCCCATTGGGCGGCGTACAATTGGCCCAGTGTTGGCCCGGTAGGCCGTCATTGTAAATAAGGATCTGTTCTTAACTGACTTGCCTAGTTAAATAAAGGTTACATCTTTTTTTGAAACAGCCCCATAGATGTTGATGGAGGCTCTCTGTCTCTGTAATGACTATCAGCATACCCTCTTCCTGACTGACCTGTTAGTTTTATGAGCAGCCAGAACACAAAGTGTTAGGCAAACATCCCTCTAGGAGAATGAGGGCCATGGATTAACTCCATCCCGCACAGTCGCCAAGCTGCCTTATAGTCCCACTGACTGTGCTACTTTCTCTTCAGGCTTGATTAAGCTTGATTGGTTTGGTCGAGAACAGTTAAACCCCACTGGTGATTATAACAGTGTGAGCATTAAACAGATTATAAGCAAACCATTATATAGAAAAGCCACTTCTGTGGAAGACTTTGGAACCTATTTGTGTCCCAGTCTCACTCGTCTCTCTACAGCCCAGTCTAAGTACATCAACCATAGCCATGTAATCAGTGCTGGATGGCTACAGCAGTACATTGGCCTGTTTTTCGTCCCGCAACAAGCCATTGTTTACAGACAGCTCGTTGATGGAGCTTACGTCTCCCATTTTCCACCTGTAGAAGTGAGAGATTATGTGGTAGCCTAGTCTTGCATGACTGCGTGTTATAGAATTGACTACAATGGCAGCCCACGGGTGAATAATGGTAGACCCTGGATTTAAATGTGTTTTAAAACGCTTATTTGATAGCGAAGGACACATTCAACCCGACAAATCGTAAGTATTGTTCCTAGAGATATTGGATATGCCTCTGTAACATTAAAATGCTATTTTGGTGAAACCGAACAGTTTCAATTTGGTTGATCAACGACACCAGGCTACGGAAGCATCCGGAACGAGAGATCTGTCTGTTAACAATGGCTTGTTGCGGGAAGAATGAAGTCTTAGATCCACTGAGTGCTGGATGACCGATGGTGTTTTATGCTGTCTGTCTTTCTGTGATCAGAGAGACACTGAGGGCAGGGCAAGACTGGGCAGGTAGATACTGGAGATACAGAAACCCTGTAGGGGCAGACTGGACTGGCAGGTGCCACCTCACTGGAGACAGTTGTATCTCTCTGATTGAATCAGATATGGAGGACAATAATAAGCACAAAAAGCATGTTGTATTTCATCATAACAAACTCTCTGATGCTAATCATCTGTCAAGGTTGACTAAATGTCCCCAGGATTGTGGTTAGTGAAATGCAAAGCCTTCTTTCCTGCACCAACATCCAGGTTTCCAGGTAAGACACCAGAGAACCCCAGTCAGTGACATGTCAGGTGTTGTTGTGAGAGAATCTGTACAGGTGTAAGATCTTCATTTGCAGGAAAATAGTCCCCGCAGCAACAGGAAATGTGGATGATTATGTGGATTATAATTTATGGACATTTTTTGTAGGGGTTGATACATTTTTCATCTTAAATTTCAAAGTCTAAATTACCATCGGTTAGAAGCCTTTTAAAAACTCAAAGAAACTACAAGCTTGCATTTCCTGCTTTGCAGGAACATTCTCGTCATCAAACGAGTGATCCAATTAAGATCCTACATCTGGTAGCGCCTCATGTTCTCTATAATGGTTTCTAATGTAGAGATGCGTGTGAGCCTCAGTTGGTTCAGGACTCAAGCTTAGGCATGTCTGTGTTGCACTGCTCTGTGAGGTAAGCTGATGCCTGTAATTATGGGCTAATACCTGGTTGAAGAGAATTCACCTCATGACTTTGATATGGGGTCAGTTCAACAAAGTTAGACATGCTACAGTAGGAGACAACCTGACTCTGGGTTTGCTCCAGCTATTCCACTTCCTAAACGGTATTTATTACTTAGCCTATTATCTTTCAGGCACAATAAGAACAGGGAAGTAAACACGTTGATGTTTTGTATGTGTGTTGAAGGCCAGAATGCCCAGGTAGTGTCACTGCCAACGAAAGTGGTTTGCACTTGGCGGTGCAGCTATCAGCAGAGGTTTGTCTATAGATGTTTGGTGTTACTGTGTTTTTAGACCCTTGGCTTAGCTGCTCTGCTAGTGAAATATTTATAGATTGATGAAGTGTGTATTTAACTGTATTAGTCCGTTTTGGATCATAACCATGGCTACACACACACACACACACACACACACACACACACACACACACACACACACACACACACACACACACACACACACACACACACACTTAATTGCAGACATTGCAAAAACACACAAAGACATCGTAAATCCAGGTCCAAGGCGGGCATGTTGAACCACAGTCTGCTGCATCACCCCTGAGCTGCAGCGTGCCACCGTTCATTTACAGGAAAATACTCCACAACCTCACACATACAGACTGCATCATGACTAACGCCTCTATTTAATTTCCTTCTGGGAGGACTCGTGTGTGTGTGTGTGTGTGTGTGTGTGTGTGTGTGTGTGTGTGTGTGTGTGTGTGTGTGTGTGTGTGTGTGTGTGTGTGTGTGTGTGTGTGTGTGTGTGTGTGTGTGTGTGTGTGTGATTAATAATCCACACACGCATGTGCTTGTCAGTGATGTCTTCAGGATCAGCTGGTTCAGCAGGCTTGTCTCTCCACAGTCTTGTTTATCCACTAACTGTCTCTCTTGGCTGGGACTGGGCTGGTGCCAGGCTCCCCAGCTGGCCCCGGTGCTCCCACGTCTTCCTCCAGGTGTGGACATACAGCCACCTCTCTCACCCTAAGCCCTGCCCCAGGCCACCTGTTCTGGTCTGGTTTGGGCCACCTGGTCTGGTTTGGGCCACCTGGTCTGACCTGGTCTGGAACCCCTGGTCTGACCTGGTCTGGGCCACCTGGTCTGATCTGGTTTGGGCCACCTGGTCTGACCTGGTCTGGGCCACCTGGTCTGATCTGGTCTGGGCCACCTGGTCTGACCTGGTCTGGGCCACCTGGTCTGATCTGGTCTGGGCCACCTGGTCTGACCTGGTCTGGGCCACCTGGTCTGACCTGGTCTGGGCCACCTGGTCTGATCTGGTCTGGGCCACCTGGTCTGACCTGGTCTGGGCCACCTGGTCTGATCTGGTCTGGGCCACCTGGTCTGATCTGGTCTGGGCCACCTGGTCTGACCTGGTCTGGACCCCCTGGTCTGACAACCAACATAGTAGGCCTCAGTGTGTTTCCAAAGCAGGCGTACATATGGTCTGCAATGTGCTGGGATTTTCTTAGTTGGTTTGCATGCTCTGGAGCGTGGGAGTATTGTGGATGGAACATAGCTCTTGTGTCTCATTCTCACCACTCCCTACTCTCTCTCCCCTTGTTCTGACTTATTTGGGTCTAAGGTAGCACTGCAGATTTAGTTTTAGTTTCTGTACCCTTTGAAAAGTTGTATTTGTTTTGCGCTGTCTTTGAAGGCTGCTGGCCCTCAGTGAGAAGTGTGGGCTGCACTAGTGTTGGTTCCAGGTTTAGTCTGGACAGATGTTCAGGCTCCTGTCTGCAGGGTAGACATTGTGATCCTCATTAGCAACTGTCTCCTCTCCTCCTCACTCCAGTAACTTTCCACGCTCTCTTAACTCTCTTCCCCATCTCTCCCCATCTCTCCCCATCTCTCTCTCCCTCTCCAACGCCCGTTGAACAGTATGTGACGATGCGAGCTCCCTACTGCTCGCTCATCACGTCAAACCACCATTCACCATTCACCATGCGCGACAAGTAGCCTACAAACATTTCAGTTTTTATAAACTGCATTACTGCCTTAAACTTATGAGTGCAACATTCGTTTGTGCTATTAGAGGTAACACAAACTCAAGGACTATTTATTTTGTCGCACACACCACATCCTTTCTCTGAAACATATCGTGTCAGCAGCACTGGCTGTCAATCCCTGCTGAACTCTCAAACAGTTCTTGTTCACTCAAATCTGCAGTGCCTTCAGAAAGTATTCAAACCCCTTGACTTATTAAAAATGTTGTTGTGTTACAGCCTGAATTCAAACGAGATTAAATTGATTTTTTTCTTCCACCCATCTATACAAAATACCCCTTAGTGACAAAGTGAAAATACATTTTTAGAAATGTTTATTGTTTACTGTTAATATTTATTGAAAATTAAGTACAGAAATACCTAATTGCATAAGTATTCACAGCCCTGAGTCAATACATGTTAGAATTACCTTTGGTAGTGATTACAGCTGTGAGTCTTTCTGGGTAAATCTCTAAGAATTTAGCAAACCTTAAATTGTATAACATTTGCACATTATTCTTTTAAAAATTCTTCAAGCTCAGTCAAGTTTGTTGTTGATCAATCCTAGTTTTTTTTTCACTTCACCAATTTGGACTATTTTGTGTATGTCCTGTAATAGACATACACAAAATAGTCCAAATTGGTGAAGTGAAATGGGAAAAAAAACTTGTTTAAAAAAATTACCAAAAAATTCTAACTGAAAAGTTGTGGGTGCATATGTGTTCACCCCCTTTGTTATGAAGCCCCTAAATAAGATCTGGTGCAACCAATTACCTTCAGAAGTCACATAATTAGTTAAATAAAGTCCACCTGTGTGTAATCTAAGTGTCACATGATCTCAGTTTATGTACACCTGTTCTGAAAGGCCCCAGAGTCTGCAACACCACTAAGCAATGGGCACCACCAAGCAAGCGGCACCATGAAGACCAAGGAGCACTCCAAACAGGTCAGGGACAACGTTGCGGAGAAGAACCATTAAATCCATTATTTAAAAAAATGGAAAGAATATGGCACCATAACAAACCTGCCAAGAGAGGCCAGAAAAAAAGCCATTGCTTTAAAGTAAAAAATAAGAAAACACGTTTAGTGTTCGCCAAAGGCATATGGGAGACTCCCCAAACATATGGAAGAATGTTCTCTGGTTAGATGAGACAAAAATTGAGCTTTTTGGCCATCAAGGAAAACACTATGTCTGGTGCAAACCCAACACCCCCAACACAATGTTTTTCATCGGCAGGGACTGGGAAACTTGTCAGAATTGAAGGAATGATGGATGGCGCTAAATACAGGGAAATTCTTGAGGGAAACCTGTTTCAGTCTTCCAGAGATGTGAGACTGGGACAGAGGTTCACCTTCCAGCAGGACAATGACCCTAAGCATACTGCTAAAGCAACACTCGAGTGGTTTAAGGGCAAACATTTAAATGTCTTGGAATGGCCTAGTCAAAGCCCAGAGCTCAATCCAATTGAAAACCTGTAGTATGACTTAAAGATTGCAGCACGCCAGCAGTACACCAGGAGCAATTTCGAAGAAGCTTATAAAGACAAACCCCAAGAGAGTATGTTTCCCTTCGAAATTCGACGTATTATGGATGTCTATTTTTGATGGATTAATGGTTAATGTTCGGGCTATGATTTGGGGAAGGCTTAAAACAAAATAATTCAAAATGACACACTATTAGCATCAAGTATCATTAAGTATTCTAACGGCTTATAAAACTATCGTGAACTGCGGTGGCTCAGTGGTCTAAGCAGCGCACTCTTGCGCCCAGTGCTAGGCAGTCTTTTTCTTATTTTTTTGTGAGCACCGAGGAAGGCATACACAGTGCCTTGCGAAAGTATTCGGCCCCCTTGAACTCTGCGACCTTTTGCCACATTTCAGGCGTCAAACATAAAGATATAAAACTGTATTTTTTTGTGAAGAATCAACAACAAGTGGGACACAGTCATGAAGTGGAACGACATTTATTGGATATTTCAAACTTTTTTAACAAATCAAAAACAGAAAAATTGGGCGTGCAAAATTATTCAGCCCCCTTTACTTTCAGTGCAGCAAACTCTCCAGAAGTTCAGTGAGGATCTCTGAATGATCCAATGTTAACCTAAATGACTAATGATGATAAATACAATCCACTTGTGTGTAATCAAGTCTCCGTATAAATGCACCTGCACTGTGATAGTCTCAGAGGTCCGTTAAAAGCGCAGAGAGCATCATGAAGAACAAGGAACACACCAGGCAGGTCTGAGATACTGTTGTGAAGAAGTTTAAAGCCGGATTTGGATACAAAAAAATTTCCCAAGCTTTAAACATCCCACGGAGCACTGTGCAAGCGATAATATTGAAATGGAAGGAGTATCAGACCACTGCAAATCTACCAAGACCTGGCCGTCCCTCTAAACTTTCAGCTCATACAAGGAGAAGACTGATCAGAGATGCAGCCAAGAGGCCCAGGATCACTCTGGATGAACTGCAGAGATCTACAGCTGAGGTGGGAGACTCTGTCCATAGGACAACAATCAGTCGTATATTGCACAAATCTGGCCTTTATGGAAGAGTGGCAAGAAGAAAGCCATTTCTTAAAGATATCCATAAAAAGTGTTGTTTAAAGTTTGCCACAAGCCACCTGGGAGACACACCAAACATGTGGAAGAAGGTGCTCTGGTCAGATGAAACCAAAATTGAACTTTTTGGCAACAATGCAAAACGTTATGTTTGGCATAAAAGCAACACAGCTCATCACCCTGAACACACCATACCCACTGTCAAACATGGTGGTGGCAGCATCATGGTTTGGGCCTGCTTTTCTTCAGCAGGGACAGGGAAGATGGTTAAAATTAATGGGAAGATGTATGGAGCCAAATACAGGACCATTCTGGAAGAAAACCTGATGGAGTCTGCAAAAGACCTGAGACTGGGATGGAGATTTGTCTTCCAACAAGACAATGATCCAAAACATAAAGCAAAATCTACAATGGAATGGTTCAAAAATAAACATATCCAGGTGTTAGAATGGCCAAGTCAAAGTCCAGACCTGAATCCAATCGAGAATCTGTGGAAAGAAATGAAAACTGCTGTTCACAAATGCTCTCCATCCAACCTCACTGTGCTCGAGCTGTTTTGCAAGGAGGAATGGGAAAAAATGTCAGTCTCTCGATGTGCAAAACTGATAGAGACATACCCCAAGCGACTTACAGCTGTAATCGCAGCAAAAGGTGGCGCTACAAAGTATTAACTTAAGGGGGCTGAATAATTTTGCACGCCCAATTTTTCAGTTTTTGATTTGTTAAAAAAGTTTGAAATATCCAATAAATGTCGTTCCACTTCATGATTGTGTCCCACTTGCTGTTGATTCTTCACAAAAAAATACAGTTTTATATCTTTATGTTTGAAGCCTGAAATGTGGCAAAAGGTCGCAAAGTTCAAGGGGGCCGAATACTTTCGCAAGGAACTGTATATCGTCGTTCTCAGGGCCTTTTCAAATGTCTGAAATCTAAGTCTAATTCTAGTGATCAGGCTGCATATTTGATATGTACAAGGCAAGAGGAATGTTTGATGACTTGTGTGCCTTTTCTGAGAGTTAGCTTTGCATTTCTGGAGCATCGGGAATTCACATCACGGCTTGGTGATGAAAGTGAGAGGGGATGTGGGTTTGTTTGCTTGTTTTTGATTGAGTCCTCCCCCTCTCTCCCTCCTCTCTCCCTCCTTAACTCTCTCTCCCTTTCTGCATCTTGGAGGAGTAGGAGGAACAGAGTGTTGCTTTGTGCTCCTGTCTCTGTGGGGCTCTATCTGTGTTTTGGAACAGAGCTAGAAGCGGAGGCTGTGTGTGTGTGTGTGTGTTTGTGTGTGTGTGTGTGTGTGTGTGTGCGCGCGCACACATGGCAGGTAAGTGCTGAGATGATAAGCTATACGAATGCCACAGAAACAGGTATATCACCAGACACCTCCTTCACAGTGGAGTGGGCATCATAGACAACAGGCACATCACCAAACACCTCCTTCACAGTGGAGTGGGCATCAATGACAACAGACATATCACCAGACATCTCCTTCACAGTGGAGTGGGCATCATAGACAACTAGCACATCACCAGACATCTCCTTCACAGTGGAGTGGGCATCATAGACAACAGGCATATCACCAGACACCTCCTTCACAGTGGAGTGGGCATCAATGACAACAGACATATCACCAGACACCTCCTTCACAGTGGAGTGGGCATCATAGACAACAGGCATATCACCAGACATCTCCTTCACAGTGGAGTGGGCATCATAGACAACTAGCACATCACCAGACATCTCCTTCACAGTGGAGTGGGCATCATAGACAACTAGCACATCACCAGACATCTCCTTCACAGTGGAGTGGGCATCATAGACAACTAGCACATCACCAGACATCTCCTTCACAGTGGAGTGGGCA
Organism: Oncorhynchus masou masou; assembly: GCF_036934945.1. NCBI lineage: Eukaryota > Metazoa > Chordata > Actinopteri > Salmoniformes > Salmonidae > Oncorhynchus > Oncorhynchus masou. Next base: position 26,305,372 of record NC_088227.1, read on the forward strand.
TCATAGACAACTAGCACATCACCAAACACCTCCTTCACAGTGGAGTGGGCATCATAGACAACAGGCATATCACCAAACACCTCATTCACAGTGGAGTGGGCATCAATGACAACAGGCATATCACCAAACACCTCCTTCACAGTGGAGTGGGCATCATAGACAACTAGCACATCACCAAACACCTCCTTCACAGTGGAGTGGGCATCATAGACAACTAGCACATCACCAAACACCTCATTCACAGTGGAGTGGGCATCATAGACAACTAGCACATCACCAGACACCTCCTTCACAGTGGAGTGGGCATCATAGACAACTAGCACATCACCAGACACCTCCTTCACAGTGGAGTGGGCATCATAGACAACTAGCACATCACCAAACACCTCCTTCACAGTGGAGTGGGCATCATAGACAACAGGCATATCACCAAACACCTCATTCACAGTGGAGTGGGCATCATAGACAACTAGCACATCACCAAACACCTCCTTCACAGTGGAGTGGGCATCATAGACAACAGGCACATCACCAAACACCTCCTTCACAGTGGAGTGGGCATCATAGACAACAGGCATATCACCAAACACCTCATTCACAGTGGAGTGGGCATCATAGACAACAGGCATATCACCAGACACCTCCTTCACAGTGGAGTGGGCATCAATGACAACAGACATATCACCAGACACCTCATTCACAGTGGAGTGGGCATCATAGACAACAGGCATATCACCAGACACCTCCTTCACAGTGGAGTGGGCATCATAGACAACAGGCACATCACCAAACACCTCCTTCACAGTGGAGTGGGCATCATAGACAACTAGCACATCACCAAACACCTCCTTCACAGTGGAGTGGGCATCATAGACAACTAGCACATCACCAAACACCTCCTTCACAGTGGAGTGGGCATCATAGACAACAGGCATATCACCAAACACCTCCTTCACAGTGGAGTGGGCATCATAGACAACTAGCACATCACCAAACACCTCCTTCACAGTGGAGTGGGCATCATAGACAACTAGCACATCACCAAACACCTCCTTCACAGTGGAGTGGGCATCATAGACAACTAGCACATCACCAGACACCTCCTTCACAGTGGAGTGGGCATCATAGACAACTAGCACATCACCAAACACCTCCTTCACAGTGGAGTGGGCATCATAGACAACAGGCATATCACCAGACACCTCCTTCACAGTGGAGTGGGCATCATAGACAACTAGCACATCACCAAACACCTCCTTCACAGTGGAGTGGGCATCATAGACAACAGGCACATCACCAAACACCTCCTTCACAGTGGAGTGGGCATCATAGACAACTAGCACATCACCAAACACCTCCTTCACAGTGGAGTGGGCATCATAGACAACAGGCACATCACCAAACACCTCCTTCACAGTGGAGTGGGCATCATAGACAACTAGCACATCACCAAACACCTCCTTCACAGTGGAGTGGGCATCATAGACAACAGGTATATCACCAGACACCTCCTTCACAGTGGAGTGGGCATCATAGACAACAGGCACATCACCAAACACCTCCTTCACAGTGGAGTGGGCATCATAGACAACTAGCACATCACCAAACACCTCCTTCACAGTGGAGTGGGCATCATAGACAATCAGATTGCAAAAAATCTTCAAATCAAGTATGTCTGTACCTGTGTCTGTAACTACATACTGGGTTTTGCTTGCAAATGGGATATACGTTGGTCCAGCCTCACAGATATGTTCCTCTCTATTCAAAACCACTTGTCTCAAACAGCTCAGTCGCTGTATGCATAGGACTGTGTAGTGCCACAGGAACAAAATAATTACAGGTCCCTCTAACTCAGTGTAAATAGAGTTTTATGTCCTTGGCTTGGCGCTCCCTGACTTATGGGAATCCCACTATTCCCTTGGATGGACATTCTGTTCAACAGCTCTTCCAAACTTATTGATTTACGGATGGAGAAACTTCCGGACCACTACCATACCACGGGTTTCCTGAGCACTCTACCAGACTGAGCGATAGACAGGCTAGGGGACAGACAGACAGGCTCGGGGACAGACAGACAGGCTAGGGGACAGACAGACAGGCAGACAAGGAGGGAGACAGGCAGCCTAGGGGGCAGACAGGCTACGGGACAAACAGGCAGACAGACATTCAGACAGAGAGACAGACAGAGACGCTGTAGAGCTGCAGTAGCAGACCCGAGGAGAGGAGGGATGGACAGCCCTGCAGACAAACAGGGCAGCTCACAGTCATAGAGTATGTTCTGGTGCTACAAGTAGTGTTGATTATGGCTCAGCCATGTCCAGTTATTATCTGGTCAATGGTGCCATAATCAATCTCAGATGGAAAGACAAGCAGGCTAGAGGACAGACAGGAAGGCAGACTAAGGGTCATGCAGGGAAACTGTGTGCTAGAAGAAAGCCTGGCTGGCTGGCCCCTGTTGAGATAACCATAGTGATATACACTAAGTGTAGGGTCCATAGGCTAAGATATTTGCTTTCATAGCACTTCAGCTGTACTTACACTTCCCTCAGGCTCGGAGGGTTTATATCACCTCTGAGTAACTCTCTTTAACACACACACACACGTTATATGTCTTTGGGAAAATTAAAGGAAAAGGACCCATCATCTCCCCATTCAGTAGAGGAAAAGGAAACACAGTCAGTTCTCCCGATGTCATATCCTCTATGAAGACATCTGGGAAATGATAATGTACTGATCTAGGAACAGTTTCCCTCAGCCCCTGTCCTGTTCATCTGGGTGTGGTGTTATGACTGATCAGGAAGAGGTTTAGTGCAAGGCAGAATCCTCCTTTATTTCCTGTATCCTCCTCCCTGGAGGAAGTGTGAGTCTTACTTCCTGTCCTCTCGTTATCTAGCTATCTCTCATTGGTGGAAAGGACGAATCCGCCCTGAGCTTAACCTCTGATTGGCTGCCACTGTACATTTCACATATTCCACAGCACAGTACTCACTACTCACTGTTGATCGTTTGTCCTTTAGTCATTACATGAAACACTAAACCTTCTGGTATTCACAAAAAACTAAAACAAATACGCATGCAATACGCACCCAGTAAGAGTAATCACGGCTCAGCACGACATTGAAGGGAGAACTCCAGTGTCAAGCCCTATTAGAGTCATATGGAGAGGAGAGCGATTGAGTCATCAGCTCAATCATTGGGCGCAAATTGTCGACTAGCATCCCAGCGCTAACAGCTAATTCTGATGGTTTTACCTTCAGGAAAAGCCATCTGGGAATTTGAAAGAAGAGACTAAAAGATGGAACCAAAATTATCAGACCACCACCAGAAGTTCCACCAAGGAAGTCCTCCTGTCTCCCGAGTGGCACAGCGGCCTAAGGGACTACATCGCAGTGCTTGAGGTGTCACTACAGCCTCGGTTCGATCCCAGGCTGTGTTGCAGCCAGCTGGGACCGGGAAACTCAGGGTTTTCCTTGTCCCATCGTGCTCTAGCGACTCCTTGTGGTGGTCCGGGCGCCTGCAAGCTGACTTTGGTAACCAGTTGTACGGTGATTCCTCCGACACATTGGTGCGGCTGGCTTCTGGGTTAAATGAGCGGTGTGTCAAGAAGTAGTGTGGCTTGGCAGGGTCGTATTTCGAAGGACACATGGCTCTCAACCTTCGCCTCTCCCAAGTCCGTACGGGAGTTGCAGCGATGGGACAAGACTGTAAATACCAATTAGATATTGTCACACTGGTATAAAGGATTTGGAGACAGTTGCAGGAATAAATAATACGGGTTTTTAATACAGCCAAAACAAACAAGTTGTGGCAGACCAGGGGTTTGTTTCAAAACGTTTACACAGATCAGACACGGACAGAGTAGGATTAGCTCAGGTTCAAAGGTGTTTATTAAAATAATAGTCCAAAAGAAAAGAATAGGTCTCCCCCAAGAGAACCTCTCTGGGATACCGTCTTCCGGGTCTTGCTGTGTCCTGTGGGGATCAAAAACTGAACTCCCTCCTGTTACGTCTGGTACCATCCTCAACTATACGGGAGTCCTTTCTTCCCAGTGTCTCCCCTGTGTGCTGCCCTTCTGACAGCTTTATAGGACTTGATTACTCACCAATCCCCAATCAGCCCCAATTAGTCCAGGCCGGAGAGCCCGTCGAGACCTGGCACGTCCAGCAGATAGAGCCATTGCCTCGTGATGTATACTCTTGTCTGTCACAAGGCCTCGGCGAGTCTCCCCCTGGTGGCTGACCTGCTGTATGCCACAGCATATACAAAACACTGGGATGTACCCAAACAAAAGAGCGAGGGTAAACCTTGTTGAACGACACGAGACGATACCTGTAATACACAATATATATAAAGCACGCAGCACAGAAGCTGAAACAACGTATAGGTACTCACACGACCAACGGACATGGGAACAATAACTGACAAGGACAATGGGGAACAGAGGGCACATATACAGTGGGGCAAAAAAGTAATTAGTCAGCCACCAATTGTGCAAGTTCTCCCACTTAAAAAGACGAGAGAGGCCTGTAATTTTCATCATAGGTCCACTTCAACTATGACAGACAAAATGAGCATTTTCTTTCCAGAAAATCACATTGTAGGATTTTTAATGAGTTTATTGGCAAATTATGGTGGAAAATAAGTATTTGGTCAATAACAAAAGTTTATCTCAATACTTTGTTATATACCCTTTGTTGGCAATGACAGAGGGCAACCGTTTTCTGTAAAATCTTCACAAGGTTTTCACACACTGTTACTGGTATTTTGGCCCATTCCTCCATCCAGATCTCCTCTAGAGCAGTGATGTTTTGGGGCTGTTACCAGGCAACACGGACTTTCAACTCCCTCCAAAGATTTTCTATGGGGTTGAGATCTGGAGACTGGCTAGACCACTCCAGGACCTTGAAATGCTTCTTACGAAGCCACTCCTTCGTTGCCCGGGCGCTGTGTTTGGGATCATTGTCATGCTGAAAGACCCAGTCACGTTTCATCTTCAATGCCCTTGCTGATGGAAGGAGGTTTTCACTCAAAATCTCACGATACATGGCCCCATTCATTCTTTCCTTTACAAGGATCAGTCACCCTGGTCCCTTTGCAGAAAAACAGCCCCAAAGCATGATGTTTCCACCCCCATGCTTCACAGTAGGTATGGTGTTCTTTGGATGCAACTCAGCATTCTTTGTCCTCCAAACACGACGAGTTGAGTTTTTACCAAAAGTTATATTTTTGGTTTCATCTGTCCATATGGCATTCTTCCACACTTCTTCTGGATCATCCAAATGCTCTCTAGCAAACTTCAGACGGGCCTGGACATGTACTGGCTTAAGCAGGGGACACGTCTGGCACTGCAGGATTTGAGTCACTGGCGGTGTAGTGTGTTACTGATGGTAGGCTTTGTTACTTTGGTCCCAGCTCTCTGCAGGTCATTCACTAGGTCCCCCCGGTGTGGTTCTGGGATTTTTGCTCACCGTTCTTGTGATCATTTTGACCCCACGGGGTGAGATCTTGCGTGGAGCCCCACACCGAGGAAGATTTTCAGTGGTCTTGTATGTCTTCCATTTCCTAATAATTGCTCCCACAGTTGATTTCTTCAAGCCAAGCTGCTTACATATTGCAGATTCAGTCTTCCCAGCCTGGTGCAGGTCTACAATTTTGTTTCTGGTGTCCTTTGACAGCTCTTTGGTCTTGGCCATAGTGGAGTTTGGAGTGTGACTGTTTGAGGTTGTGGACAGGTGTCTTTTATACTGATAACAAGTTCAAACAGGTGCCATTAATACAGGTAACGAGTGGAGGACAGGGGAGCTTCTTAAAGAAGAAGTTACAGGTCTGTGAGAGCCAGAAATCTGGCTTGTTTGTAGGTGATCAAATACTTATTTTCTACCATAATTTGCAAATGAATTCATAAAAAATCCTACAATGTGATTTTCTGGATTTCTTTTCTCATTTTGTCTGACATATTTGAAATGTACCTATGATGGAAATTACAGGCCTCTCTCATCTTTTTAAGTGGGAGAACTTGCACAATTGGTGGCTGACTAAATACTTTTTAGAGACTGTCCGGGGTTGATGATAATGAATCCAGTTCAGTGAAGCCTAGATGGCCGGTGACGTCGACCTCCGGAACTAGTGAAAAGAATGAGCAGCAGTACAGGGGGGATCCGTGACAGATATCATGAAATTGTGGAGAAAAAAGGGTTAAAAGTACTACAACAAAAAATGTATAATAATAAAAAATAAGGAAGTCCACCTGACCAAAGTACAATGATACAAAGAATCAGAAGAGGAACCTGGTGGACGAGGGCTCTCTCTCTTGCTCTTTTTCTCCTTACTTGTGGACGAGGGCTTTCTCTCTTGCTCTTTCTCTCCTTACTTGTGGACGAGGGCTCTCTCTCTTGCTCTTTCTCTCCTTACTTGTGGACGAGGGCTCTCTCTCTTGCTCTTTCTCTCCTTACTTGTGGACGAGGGCTCTCTCTCTTGCTCTTTCTCTCCTTACTTGTGGACGAGGGCTCTCTCTCTTGCTCTTTCTCTCCTTACTTGTGGACGAGGGCTCTCTCTCTTGCTCTTTTTCTCCTTACTTGTGGACGAGGGCTCTCTCTCTTGCTCTTTCTCTCCTTACTTGTGGACGAGGGCTCTCTCTCTTGCTCTTTCTCTCCTTACTTGTGGACGAGGGCTCTCTCTCTTGCTCTTTCTCTCCTTACTTGTGGACGAGGGCTCTCTCTCTTGCTCTTTCTCTCCTTACTTGCGGACGAGGGCTCTCTCTCTTGCTCTTTCTCTCCTTACTTGTGGACGAGGGCTCTCTCTCTTGCTCTTTCTCTCCTTACTTGTGGACGAGGGCTCTCTCTCTTGCTCTTTCTCTCCTTACTTGCGGACGAGGGCTCTCTCTCTTGCTCTTTCTCTCCTTACTTGCGGACGAGGGCTCTCTCTCTTGCTCTTTCTCTCCTTACTTGCGGACGAGGGCTCTCTCTCTTGCTCTTTCTCTCCTTACTTGTGGACGAGGGCTCTCTCTCTTGCTCTTTCTCTCCTTACTTGCGGACGAGGGTTTCTCTTAAGAGGATTATTATTATTTATTTTTTCCCCATTTTATTTTTCCATTAAGAAAAGCACAGTACACTGACTCTGTAATAAGCAAGAAAAGTACCTTCATAGAAACCACAAATGGAAAATGACCTTGTTTAAAGAGTTCAATTTGACCCTTTTTTCTCCCCAATTTTGTGATATCCAATTGGCAGTTACAGTCTTGTCCCATCGCTGCACCTCCCATACCCCATACGGACTCGGGAGAGGCAAAGGTCAAGAGCCATGCGTCCTCCGATACATAACCCAGCCAAGCCACACTGCCTGCTTAACCCGGAAGCCAGCCTCACCAATGTGACGGAGGAAACACCATACACCTGGCGACCGTGTCAGCGTGCATTGTGCCCAGTCTGCCACAGGAGTCGCTAGTGTGCGATGGGACCAGAAAAAAAAATGTCAAGTGCAGTCAGTTCCTGGTTGTACTGTTTGTGTATAGGCTAACAGTATAAACCCCGTCCTGCACAGTGATCTCTCTCTCTCTCTCTCTCTCTCTCTCTCTCTCTCTCTCTCTCTCTCGCTCTCTGGATCGGCCATAACAACAAGAACAGCTGCTTTAGCCATATGCTACTTCACTCTACCTCTCTGAAAGAGAATTGCTCCAACCCACACACACATGCACACGCACACGCGCACACACACACACACACACACGTCAGGCAGAGCAGCTCACCACATGTTATGGGTCCAAAGGGGTGACTGTGACACAGATCTGTCAGGGTTTTTCCACTGTTTTCACTGTAGTTTGGATGGGCCATTGACCCATAATCATTCTTGCATATGCCTCTGAATACGTAATCAAAGCACTTCAAGTGTGTTCATAAACATGAGGTGGTCCCTGAGGGATTTACGTATCATACGAGGGTGGAGTTAGGGTGCTGTTATATGTTGTCATTCTGGTGTTTCTACAGTCAGGTCAGTTATTCAAGTCGTCTATTGTTTATTTGGATAGGTAAGATTCCTGTAGCACCTCACTGAACTCTCTTATCACTGAACTAAGTCTCTTGACTCAGTTAAAACAGGTCTGGCAGGTTTATGGTATGGTCTTTGTTTTCAGCTGCCAGTAATAGCATGTGAATGAATAGACTTGTACATGTACACGCGTGTGGTGATATACATGTAAACTCATTCTGGTGGGAAGCTGCTATAGACCACCAAGTACTAGCAGTCAGTATCTGGATAATATGTGTGAAATGGTTGATAATGTATGTTATATCAACAGAGGTACACTTTCTGGGCGATTTAAATATTGACTGGCTTTCATCAGGCTGCCCACTCAATGAAAATCTTCAAACTGTAACCACTGCCTGCAACCTGGTTCAGGTTATCAATCAACCTACCAGGGTATTTACAAACAGCACAGGAATGAAATCAACAACATGTGTTGATCACAACTTTACTAATGTTGCAGAACTTAGTTTGAAAGCAGAATCCATATCCATCGGATGTAGTGATCAGGATTTAGTAGCCATATGTAGGAAAACCAAAGTTCCAAAGGCTGGGCCTAATATAGTGTATGAGAGGTCATACAATATGTTTTGTAGTGATTCTTATGTTGATGATGTACATTTCTGAAATTGCGTATTCCAGTTACTAATAAGCATTAAGAAAATGACTGTAAAAAGTGTAAAATCCCCTTGGATTGATGTGGAATTGAGAAAGTGATTGAGAGGGATGAGGCAAAAGGTATGGAAGTAAGTCTGACAGCACAACCGGTTGGCAAACATACTGAACATGTAGAAATCATGTGACTAAACTGTATAAAAAGAAGAAGAAACTACACTATGAAACAAAGATAAATGATATGAAGAATGATAGTAAAAAGCTGTGGAACACTTCAAATGAGATTTTGGGCAAAAAGACAAACTCATCTTCATCATTCATTGAATCATATGTCTCATTCATCAAAAAACCCACTGATATTGCCAACTACTTTAATGATTTTTTCATTTGCAAGATTCACAAACTTAGGCATGACATGCCAGTAACAATCGCTAACACTACACATCCAAGTATATCTGGTCAAATTATGAAAGACAAGCCTTGTAATTTTTTATTCCGTAGAGTGTGTTTGGAAGACGTGAAAAGATGATTGTGTCTATCAACAATGACAAGCCACCAGGGTCTGACAACTTGGATGGAAAATGACTGAGGAAAATAGCAGACGATATTGCCACTCCTATTTGTCATATCTTCAATTTAGGAATTCTGTGCCCTCAGGTCTGGAGGGAAGCAAAAGTCATTCCGCTACCTAAGAATAGTAAAGCCCCCTTTACTGGCTCAAATAGCCAACCAATCAGCATGTTACCAACCCTTAGTAAACCTTTTGAAAAAATTGTGTTTGACCAGATACGATGCTATTTTACAGCAAACTAATTGACAACAGACTTTCAGCATGATTATAGGGAAGGACATTCAACAAGCACAGCACTTACACAAATGACTGATGATTGGCTGAGAGAAATTGATGATAAAAAGATTGTGGGGCTGTCTTGTTAGACTTCAGTGCGGCTTTTGACATTTTTGATCATAATCTGCTGCTTGAAAAACGTATGCGTTATGGCTTTACACCCCGTGATATATTGTGGATAAAGAGTTTCCTGTCTAACAGAACACAGAAGGTGTTCTTTAAGGGAAGCCTCTCCAACATAATCCAGGTAGAATCAGGAATTCCCTAGGGCTGCTGTCTTACTTTTTTCAATCTTTACTAATGACATGCCATTGGCTTTGAGTAAAGCTTGTGTGTCTATGTATGCGAATGACTCAACACTATACATGTCAGCTACTACAGTGACTGAAATGACTGCAACACTTAACAAAGGGCTGCAGTTAGTTTCAGATTGGGTGGCAAGGAATAAGTTAGTCTTAAATATTTCAAAAACTAAAAGCATTATATTTGGGACAAATCATTCACTAAACCCTAAACCTCAACTAAATCTTGTAATGAATAATGTGGAAATTGAGCAAGTTGAGGTGACTAAACTGCTTGCAGTAACCCTGGATTGTAAACTGTTATGGTGAAAACATATTGATACAACAGTAGGTAGAATGGGGAAAAGTCTGCCCATAATAAAGCGATGCTCTCCCTCCTTAATAACACTATCAACATGCAGGCCCTAATTTCATCGCACCTGGACTGCTGTTCAGTCGTGTGGTCAGGTGCCACAAGGAAGGACTTAGTAAAATTACAATTGGCTGCACGACTGGACTTAACTGTACACGGAGAGCTAACATTAATCATATGAAGTCAATCTCTCATGGCTCAAATTGGAGGAGAGATTGACTTCATCACTACTTGTTTTGTAAGAAGTGTTAACATGCTGAATGTACTGAGCAGTCTGTTTAAACTACTAGCACACAGCTCTGACACCCATGCATACCCCACAAGACATGCCACCAGAGGTCTCTTCACAGTCCCAAGTCCAGAACAGATTATGGGAGGTGCACAGTACTACATAGAGGCATGACTACATGGAACTCTATTCCACATCAGGTAACTGATGCAAGCAGTAGAATCAGATTTTAAAAAGCCACACACACAGGTTCAAACACACACATACACACACAAACGCTAGCACTCCACACACACGTACATTGAAATAACGTTGTATGGTGGTATTATACATGTTGTATTGTAAATATGTAGTTGTGTAATAATGTTATATGATGTACTGTTTTATCTTTTGTGTTATGTGTGATGTAAGTGCCTTAATCTGTTTGGACCCAGGAAGAGTAGCTGCTGCCTAATAAATAGAAATGCAAACCCTGCTCTGTTCTCTCCTCCTTTCTTCTCACTGTTATATTCGTTCCTATGTTCAATGTCACAGTCAATGTCAATGTATGTGATTGTTGATACACCCTCCTTGATATAATACGTCATTCTCCTTTCTCTACCTGAGCAACTCATACTTCACACCGCCCCTCCCTTCACTGGCCAATAATGATAACCTTGCTCTAACTCCGATCTCTCTCTCTCTCTTTCCCTCTCTTTATTTCTCTTCCTCTCTCACAGGAGAAAGTTGACACAAGCCCCACCTCTCTGCAGCTACGCTCGGAGATTCAGGTAAGCCAAAACTCCCCTTGCATTGGTCACACAACATTTATACTGATATTTTTACATATCATTACATGGGCATCAGAGTTACATTACTTTGTACATACATTTTTACATCAATGTTATTTGAGCTATTGGACGTTGAGTAACACAACCTGAATGCTATACCGATGTTACATGGCTGAATATCAGGCTAAACGCAGTACCTCTTCTGTCCACAGGAGTCCCTTGGTTTCAGCAGTGAGGTGTCCACTCCAGAGACAGAGAGAAAGTAAGACTATAGTTCAACCCCACGTCTCTCTAGATGTGTGACGAATGTGCAGTGCAGTGAATCTGGGTTATATCATCAACACACGCACACACATACAGACACACACGCACTCATACACACGCACACACACACATATGTGGGTCACGAATCATGTTGTAATGGGAATTTCCAGGTAAACCAAAAGGAGAGCAGTCTTTGATAACATCAATCGAGTTTAATGTAAGAATTCAGGGAGATACCTTCAGAACAGAAGCATAGAAAATGTCCAACGGGTCTTCTCTGAGAATATATTAATCACACAGCACCGTATGTTTTGTAAATAGTAATAATCATTTGGAGGGTGTTTACATTTGTCCTTTTTCACACATGTACAAGTATATATTAATATGCATGCGTGAATTGGAAGTGTGTTCTTTGCATATCCCTGAGACACCCTCAAAGAGTGGGGTCACGGCCAGGGTCTGCCATTATCAACGGCAACCCTGGAGCAATTAGGTTTAAATGCCTTGCTCCAGGGCACATCAACAGATTTTTCACCTTGTTGCCTCGGGATTTGAAGACCTTTCGGTTACTGACCCAACACTAACCTCTATGCTACCTTCCACCCTGAGACTCCAGCCTGAGAGGCTTGTAGAAAGTCTCAACATCAGCTGCTACAGAATTACTCTGTCATAGATACATTATCAATGTGTCCTCGAATCCAGTCTGGCGTCAAACTTTAACCAAAACATTCAACACTGGCAGACATTTGATACTGGCAGTTAAATAGGTCAAAGGTAACAACATCAGTACTTAGTCACAACACATCATTAATTATACACTGCAGTGACGGTCAGTGATGTTTGAGATGAGGGAGGACGATAATCTTTTCATGACCATGGCCTTATTTCTATTACAGAATATTGGATGACTGTCATTCATATTCCGTTCACCCATCTCATTGTAACATCGATAGGTTTAGGCTACTACATGATACTCAAATGTTCTCTATACTCATCATGGGGTTGCTATAACCTAGCCTATGAATTCAAGTTTACAACATAGGTGGACAAGTCGAGATTTTTTGTTGTTGTAATCAAGGTGACAGACAGTGACACATTCAGTACCACCTTGCACACTTGCCTGCATCTAGCTGATCCAGGGTGTAGTCATTAGTCCAACATCTGCAAACGAGAGTTTGTATTGGACAAATTCAAGTATCCCTGTTTCATTCCACTTAAGAAATGTTTTTGAACAGAATTGGCAGAATGAATACACCCCTGATCACACGCAAACATAGCAGCCATGTACAGTGCCTTGCAAAAGTATTCATTCCCCTTGGCATTTTTCCTATTTTGTTGCATTACAACCTGTAATTTGAATCGATTTTTAATTGGATTTCATGTAATGGACATACACAAAATAATCAAAATTGGTGAAGTGAATTTAAAATGACCTCTACGAGGGTAAAGAAGCAGTCAGGGACAGGGCCTGAAAGATCGCAGTAGGTAGCGCTCAGTCCACTGGCTACAGTTCTACACGCATGCATGCACGCACACACGCGCGCGCACACACACACGCACACACACGCACACACACACGCGGGCGCGCGCACACGCACACAGAGAGAGACACACACACACACACACACACAGAGACACACACACACACAGAGATACACACACACACACAGAGAGAAACACACACACACAGACACACACACACACACACACACACACACACACACACACACACACACAGAGACACACACACACACAGAGACACACACACACACAGAGACACACACACACACAGAGACACACACACACACACACACAGAGAGAGACACACAGACACCGATCATTCCTCTCAAGCTCACAGCAGGGCGTCCACAGCAGGGAGTCCTTACAAGGAGCCAACAGTCCGGTGAATCGCTAGAGCCCAGAGAAAGTCAATGGAGAGACAGGAGAGAGAGGACATAGCAGTTCTCTAGGAGAAAAGATTACCTAATAATGATATAGCTCCTGTGTCATGTGATGTGTCTATTATATATCTGTCTCCCTCAGCGATAATGTCAACAGCTGGTGGCTCACTACACTACACCAGCTCTGTGGGGAGAGTGCTGACGAGGAAAAAAGACACATAGCTAGCCCACAGAGCTCCTGGCATCCGGCTGTGTGTGTGTTTAAAATTTAAAATTTAAAACAAAAAATTGGTGCCTGCATATGTACTCACCCCTTTGCTATGAAGCCCCTAAATAAGATCTGGTGCAACTAATTACCTTCAGAAGTCACATAATTAGTTAAATAAAGTCCACCTGTGTACAATCTAAGTGTCACGTGATCTGTCACATGATATCAGTATATATACACCTGTTCTGAGCGTCTGCAACACCACTAAGCAAGGGACACCACCAAGCAAGTGGCACCACCAAGCAAGTGGCACCATGAAGACCAAGGAGCTCTCCAAACAGGTCAGGGACAACGCTGTGGAGAAGTACAGATCAGGGTTGAGTTATAAAAACATATCAGAGACTTTGAACATGCCACGGAGCACCATTAAATCCATTATTAAAAAATGGCAAGAGAGAACCACCCACCAAACTCTCAGACCAGGCAAGGAGGGCATTAATCAGAGAGGCAACAAAGAGACCAAAGATAACACTGAAGGAGCTGCAAAGCTCCACAGGGGAGATTGGAGTATCTGTCCATAGGACCACTTTAAGAGGTACACTCCACATAGCTGGGCTTTGCAGAAGAGTGGCCAGAAAAAAGCCATTGCTTAAAGACAAAAATAAACAAACACATTTGGTGTTCGCCAAATGGCATGTGGGAGACTCCCCACACATATGGAAGAAAGTACTCTGATCAGATGAGACTAAAATGTCTGGCGCAAACCCAACACGTCTCATCACCCTCATAACACGATGTTTTCATCGGCAGGGACTGGGAAACTGGTCAGAATTAAAGTAATGATGGGTGGCGCTAAATACAGGGAAATTCTTGAAGGAAACCTGTTTCAGTCTTCCAGAGATTTTAGACTGGGAGGGAGGTTCACCTTCCAGCAGGACAATGACCCTAAGCATACTGCTAAAGCAACACTCGAGTGATTTAAGGGCAAACATTTAAATGTCTTGGAATGGCCTAATCAAAGCCCAGACCTCAATCCAATTGAGAATCTGTAGTATGACTTCAAGATTGCTGTACAACAGCGGAACCCATCCGACTTGATGGAGCTGGAGCAGTTTTGCCTTGAAGAATGGTCAAAAATCCCAGTGGCTAAATGTGCCAAATTTATAGAGACATACCCCAATAGACTTGCAGCTGTAATTGTTACAGAAGGTGGCTCGTTGTATAATTCCTTCTCACATCTGCACTCTCTCACCTTTTCCCTTTGCTTGTGGATTTCAGTGCACAACACATCATCTATGTTTTTTACCTTTATTTAACTAGGCAAGTCAGTTAAGAACAAATTCTTATTTACAATGACGGATTACCAGGGAACAGTGGGTTAACTTCCTTGTTCAGGGGAAGAACGACAGATGCTTACCTTGTCAGCTCAGGGATTTGATCTGGCAACCTTTCAGTTACTGGCCCAATGCTCTAACCACTAGACAGACCAGGCAGAAAACTCTTTCCAAGCCAAATCTTCATATTATAACTGCTAACCACTACACACAGGCTACATCGTTGTCACCATATTAGCTAACAACGTTAGTAATGTCATAGTCAACATAGCTACTAGAACTAACGTGTCAGTAAACCCGCTACAATCATGCAGTACATTGTACAGTCAGCAAGCAACTGTCCATACATTTTTAAAACCAATTTTTAAAACCTTGATTTGGAGAGTTCCTGTGTTGGATAGCCATAGCTAACACAGCACCCCTCTCTGTTTGGGCTGGGTATTTGGGTCGGCTAAACTAGCTAGATGTATTCACTAGCTAAGTGAAACGAATACAGCCTAAATATATCTATCTGTCTCTCTCTCTCTCTCTCGCTTCTTCATTTTTAAAAACTATTACATTTTATGCACTGCAGTGATAGCTAGCTTGAGCTTATGCTTTCAATACTAGATTCATTCCTTGATCCTTTGATTGGGTGGATAACATTTCAGTTTATGCTGCAAGAGCTCTGATAGGTTGGAGGACATCCACCGGAAGTTGTCATAATTACTGTGTAAGTCTATGGAAGCGGGTGGGAACCATAAGCCTCCTAGGTTTTGTATTAAAGTCAATGTACCCAGAGGGTACCCAGGAGAGGGTGTAAACTAGCTGTCTTCCGGCTACACCATGGTGCTACCCTACAGAGTGCTGTTGAGGCTACTGTAGACAGTAATTGTAAAACAGTGTGTTTTAATCAACTATTTGGTAATATGAATATATTCAGTATAGTTTAACCTCACAAAATATGTTTTTTTCTCAAACCGGTGCGCCCTCTGAATGGCACACATACACAATCCTTGTCTCAACTTACATTTTGTTTCAGCCTGTCTCCTCCCCTTAATCTACACTGATTGAAGTGAATTTAACATTAATAAGGGATTATAGCTTTCACCGGGATTCACCTGGTCAGTCTATCATGGAAAGAGCCGGTGTTCCTAATGTTTTGTACGCTCAGTGTAGAGTAACTACTTAATTAAACATGGTACTTAAAGGGAAACTTCACCATTTTTCTCCAGCACCACCCCCACATCAACATACAGTATATTAAGATGGTTTTGTAATAAAAAAGATAGAGGTGTTTCCAATGACATCATCGGTGTGCATTGTGTGATTTTGACCAATTACGAGTAGGCATTGCCTACTAATTGTCTACTAATTGGTTGATAATGTCATTGGAGACACTTATCTTTCTCTATCTCTTTTACTACAAAATATACATACATACATGCTGTATGTTAGTAATGTTTGGGTGGTGCTAGAGATGATGAATATGAAGTGGTAAATGTCCTTCCCCCAAGGGATTGCATCTGTCTGGGTCTTCCTGCACATACAATCATGTTTATTACACATCATTCCATACCCACAGTAAATCAAATACAGTTACAAATGTATCAAATCATTTCCCATTACATATGTTGATCCTTTCATCATGTCCAGAGCTCATGATGTTATGAGGGCGAAGGATAAGCATCTCCAGATAGCTGCTTGTGACAACATGACTGACTGGACTCTTACACTGGAGTTATGGATAGGAGTGGACAGTAGAGGACACCTTATTACAGTCAGTCTCGGCCCAGTCACTTCCCCGTGCCTATGGTGACAGACACAACCACAAACACACACACACCATTATTTGAGTAACACAGAGTGACTCAAGTCTAACTCCCTCCTCTCTCTCACGTCCCTCTGTAACTGACGGAAGGCCAGCCAAGCTCTGCTCTCTGTTTCCCCCCTATGACCTCTCCCCAGGCACCATTCTACAGCCATCCAGGCTTCCTTCCTCCCATTGTGTCAGCTGGAGAAGTGGAGGGGAGACAGGGGTAGAGAGGAGGGGGAGATGGACCGATTACAACATGCTAGAGAAGAGGACAGGATGGGGTATGGGTGGGGTACTACACTATTAGAACATAAGGTGCTATCTAGAACCTTAAAGGGCTCTTTGGCTGTCCCCATAGGTAGAATCCTTTTTGGTTCCAGGTAGAACCCTTTTGGGTTCCATGTAGAACCCTTACTACAGAGTACTCCTCACCGGTTCCTGTCCTCCCCAGCGTGTCTGTGCATGCAAGCGTGTGTGTGTGTGTGCCTGCTTGGGTGTGTCCGTGGGAGTGTGTATCCGTGCGTGCATGTGAATGTGTGTGTGTGCATACAAACGCTCGTATTTCTTACTCACTAGGACCTGCCACCTCCCAGGACTTCATGAACCAGTCATCAAACACTCATCCTGTGTTGTTAATCAATATGACAGTCACAGTCACTGTGTTGTTAATCAATACGAGAGTCACAGTCACTGTGTTGGTAACCACTATGACAGTCACTGTGTTGGTAATCAATATGACAGTCACAGTCACTGTGTTGGTAATCAATATGACAGTCACAGTCACTGTGTTGGTAACCACTATGACAGTCACAGTCACTGTGTTGGTAATCAATATGACAGTCACAGTCACTGTGTTGGTAACCACTGTGACAGTCACAGTCACTGTATTGATCATCACTATGACAGTCACAGTCACTGTGTTGGTAATCAATATGACAGTCACAGTCACTGTGTTGGTAACCACTATGACAGTCACAGTCACTGTGTTGGTAATCAATATGACAGTCACTGTATTGATAATCACTATGACAGTCACAGTCACTGTATTGATAATCACTATGGCAGTCACAGTCACTGTGTTGGTAGTCAATATGACTGTCACAGTCACTGTGTTGGTAATCAATATGACAGTCACAGTCACTGTGTTGGTAACCACTATGACAGTCACAGTCACTGTGTTGGTAATCAATATGACAGTCACTGTATTGGTAATCACTATGGCAGTCACAGTCACTGTGTTGGTAGTCAATATGACTGTCACAGTCACTGTGTTGGTAATCAATATGACAGTCACAGTCACTGTGTTGGTAATCAATATGACAGTCACTGTATTGATAATCACTATGACAGTCACAGTCACTGTATTGATAATCACTATGGCAGTCACAGTCACTGTGTTGGTAGTCAATATGACTGTCACAGTCACTGTGTTGGTAATCAATATGACTGTCACAGTCACTGTGTTGGTAATCAATATGACAGTCACAGTCACTGTGTTGGTAATCAATATGACAGTCACTGTATTGATAATCACTATGCCAGTCACAGTCACTGATGGTAATCAATATGACAGTCAGAGTCACTGTGTTGGTAATCAATATGACAGTCAGAGTCACTGTGTTGGTAATCACTATGACAGTCACTGTATTGATAATCAATATGACAGTCACAGTCACTGTATTGATAATCACTATGACAGTCACAGTCACAGTATTGATAATCACTATGACAGTCACAGTCACAGTATTGATAATCACTATGACAGTCACAGTCACTGTGTATCCTTTTTATGTCTCTATGTTGGTTTGGTCAGGAAGTGATTTGGGTGGGCATTCTATGTTTTGTTTTCTATGTTTCTTTATTTCAATGTTTTGGCCGGGTATGGTTCTCAATCAGGGACAGCTGTCTATCATTGTCTCTGATTGGGAATCATACTTAGGTAGCCCTTTTTCCCTGCTTTCAGTGTGGGTAGTTAACTTTTGTTAGTGGCACTATAGCCCTGTTAAGCTTCATGGTCGTTCCTTTGTTTTGTTGGCGACATTTTATATCAATAAAAGAAAATGTACGCTCTCCACGCTGCACCTTGGTCCGCTTCTTACGATGCCCGTGACAGTCACAGTCACTCTGTTGGTAATCACTATGACAGTCATTGTGTTGTTAATCACTATGACAGTCACAGTCATTGTGTTGTTAATCACTATGACAGTCGTAGTCGCTGTGTTATTAATCACTGACACTCGTAGTCACTAAGACTGTAATTTAAATAAATGTCTCCCTGTCCCAGGGACCAGTGATGTAGCAGCATTGTTTGTGTTGGGAGGAGTGTGATTTAGTAGTAAAGGCTAAACAGATGAAAGGCAATGGGGACTGGAGGTGAGGTTCAGTTCAGAGTCCCCACTGCCCATACATTCCTATTATCAAACCCCTGCCCCTTTGGAGCTGGTCTGTTCACGTGATGCCCACGTGCAGCTGAGGAACAACATACCAGTGTTATTATATATTCTGGTCTGAGTGTTGTACTGTAGGACTTGAAGCTGGGACTGGGGCCGATAGGAACCAGGTGGAGGGTGTGAACTCGTTCTCTGATTATTAGAATGGCATCCAGAATGAGGGAGGAGGGAGCAATGTAGCTCTCTTTCTGCACTCGTTTCTTGTACTCACCCTCACCCCATCCGCTCACCCCTGAGTCCTTCATCAGAGCTCATTTCACCCCAGAGTTTTCTCCCTCACCCCCTGCCCTTGCATCTCGCCATACCACCTATTTCGAAGTTGAAAGGGAGGCATGGTTCATTCCCTGGCACATTCTCCCCCCAGCCCTACCCCCTTTGTAGTCTCAGTGACCCCTGGCTTGCCATTTCCTCTATGAAGAAATCGTGCCGCCCTGTCTCCCCTCTATCCTCCCCATTGACTGCATGCTATTGTGGACAGACAGACACTCTTTCCCCCTCTTTTCAAACCTTTCCTGTCCTGCTATGATCCTATCCTCACCTCTCCCATCGGGACAATGGCCCACAGAACATTACCCAGACTTCCTCTGAGCATGCCACCCTGCCTGCCTGTTCCATCCCTCCATCGGCACGAAGTGGGTACAGCTCCCACAATGCACAGCCCACAGGGGCTCGGAGTGAGGTGATCAAGACACAAAAGCACACTCCAACTAACACCAACGCATGGAGGGGCCAAATAGGGAACTTCCTCTTCTGATTTATCGATCACCACACGAAGTTGGCTGTGTAGAGAGTGGCGAGAGACAGGCCTATCGTTAGGAAAGGACAACAGAGGTTGCTAGTCTTTGATGGACAGCCAGGGATAATGCTTGGTTGGCCAACTGAGCAGTGAATGACTTTAATATGGTTTCAAAGGGCCAGAGTTGATGTAGTCTGCACTTTGTGTGAGTGCTGTCAATTACACAAAGCATAGGCTACCTTTGTGGATGGATTCAAAAGTGTTGTCCCCTCTTCACTTGAAGATCAATAAATATTGTTTCTTAAAGACCATATAGGTTTGAAACAACACCCATACCATGAGAATGTCTTGTTTCGGCAACAGTGTCATATTGGAAAATCAGAAAAGAGTCAGCATAACATTGATTTCATGAGGCGATGTTGTGGCCTGCATGAAGCTTTGATTTCCTGTTAGTCAGAACACTTGTGTGTATGTGTGTGTCTATCCTGTCATATGACTGTTCTCAGTGTTTCTCTCATAGAGGCAGCCAGATCACTGAAAATAGACTTCGATTTCAGATGTTTGAAAAGGTCTGGAGAACGTTGATATATGTCTTCCTCTGCTGTCACAAAATAAATAAAAAATGTTTGCCTAGCATTGGGCACGAACTCATGATGCTGGGAGACAAAGTGTGCTGATCAGACCACTGCGCTACAGCAGTTTACAATGTGCTAGCAAGCTCTGAGAATACGTGATGGTAATACTGCATCATTTTTTTGTTTTTTTGTTTTAAGCCTTCCCCAAACCATAGCCCCAACCAAACCTCTTGAAATTAATGCCTGAACTGTCAACATGTTAGTTGTTTCTGTTTTAACCCTGTAACCACACAGAATTAACCCTGTAACCACACAGAATTACCCTGTAACCACATGGAATTAACCCTGTAACCACACGGAATTAACCCTGTAACCACACG
Source organism: Oncorhynchus masou masou (assembly GCF_036934945.1). Lineage (NCBI taxonomy): Eukaryota > Metazoa > Chordata > Actinopteri > Salmoniformes > Salmonidae > Oncorhynchus > Oncorhynchus masou. The sequence goes on from NC_088227.1 coordinate 26,326,149, forward strand.
GAATTAACCCTGTAACCACACAGAATTAACCCTGTAACCACGTGGAATTAACCCTGTAACCACACGGAATTAACCCTGTAACCACACGGAATTAACCCTGTAACCACACAGAATTAACCCTGTAACCACGCGGAATTAACCCTGTAACCACACAGAATTAACCCTGTAACCACGCGGAATTAACCCTGTAACCATGCGGAATTACCCTGTAACCACGCGGAATTAACCCTGTAACCACACGGAATTAACCCTGTAACCACACAGAATTAACCCTGTAACCACAAGGATTTAATGCTTAAAAAATAGATCCTTACTACGTCAAATTTAGAAGATATTGTTGCATAGAGGATATCCCTGTGACCTCTGACCTTTACCTCTACAGGGGTCACCCTACTGGTCTTCCTGTGGGTTATGACTCCGCTCCCTAGCGTTAGCTGTTCTCATTGTCCATCCCGGATCACTGGGACCCCCTCATACCAGGTGGTTAGGTTTTAAACACACACACACACACACACACACACACACACACACACACACACACACACACACACACACACACACACACACACACACACACACACACACACACACACACACACACACACACACACAGTGTATAAGTACTGCTGAATGCAAATACAGTGGCTTGCGAAAGTTTTCACCCTGCTTGGCATTCTCCCTATTTTGTTGCCTTACAACCTTGATTTACAACGTCTACCACTTTGAAGATGCAAAATATTTTTTATTGTGAAATACACAAAAAAACAGAAAACTTGAGCGTGCATAACTATTCACCCCGCCAAAGTCAATACTTTGTAGAGCCATCTTTTGTAGCAATTACAGCTGCAAGTCTCTTGGGGCATGTCTCTATAAGCTTGGCACATTTAGCCACTGGGATTTTTGCCCATTCTTCAAAGCAAAACTGCTCCAGCTCCTTCAAGATGGATGGGTGTACAGAAACAAACGTTTATCTCAATACTTTGTTATATACCCTTTGTTGGCAATGACAGAGGTCAATTTCTGTAAGTCTTCTCAAGGCTTTCACACACTGTTGCTGGTATTTTGGCACATTCCTCCATGCAGATCTCCTCTAGAGCAGTGATGTTTTGGGGCTGTTGCTGGGCAACACAGACTTTCAACTCCCTCCAAAGATTTTATATGGGGTTGAGATCTGGAGACTGGCTCGGCCACTCCAGGACCTGGAAATGCTTCTTACGAAGCCACTCCTTCTTGCCCGGGCGGTGTGTTTGGGATCATTGTCATGCTGAAAGAACCAGCCACGTTTCATCTTCAATGCCCTTGCTGATAGAAGGGGGTTTTCACTCAAAATCTCACGATACATGGCCCCATTCATTCTTTCCTTTACACGGATCAGTCATCCGGGTCCCTTTGCAGAAAAACAGCCCCAAAGCATGATGTTTCCACCACCATTCTTCACAGTAGGTATGGTGTTCTTTGGATGTAACTCAGCATTCTTTGTCCTCCAAACACGACGAGTTGAGTTTTTACCAAAAAGTTATATTTTGGTTTCATCTGACCATATGACATTCTCCCAATCTTCTTCTGGATCATCCAAATGCTCTCTAGCAAACTTCAGACAGGCCTGGACATGTATTGGCTTAAGCAGGGGCACACGTCTGGCACTGCAGGATTTGAGTCCCTGGCGGCGTAGTGTGTTACTGATGGTAGGCTTTGTTACTTTGGTCCCAGCTCTCTGCAGGTCATTCACTAGGTCCCCCCGTGTGGTTCTGGGATTTTTGCTCACCGTTCGTTCTTGTGATCATTTTGACCCCACGGAGTGAGATCTTGCGTGGAGCCACAGATTGAGGGAGATTTTCAGTGGTCTTGTATGTCTTCCATTTCCTAATAATTGCACCCACAGTTGATTTCTTCAAACCAAGCTGCTTACCTATTGCAGATTCAGTCTTCGCAGCCTGGTGCAGGTCTACAATTTTGTTTCTGGTGTCCTTTGACAGCACTTTGGTCTTGGCCACAGTGGAGTTTGGAGTGTGACTGTTTGAGGTTGTGTCTTTTATACTGATAACAAGTTCAAACAGGTGCCATTAATACAGGTAACGAGTGGAGGACAGAGGAGCCTCTTAAAGAAGACGTTACAGGTCTGTGAGAGCCAGAAATCTTGCTTGTTTGCTTATTTTCCACCATAATTTGCAAATAAATTCATAAAAAATCCTACAATGTGATTTCCTGGATTTCTTTTCTCATTTTGTCTGTCATATTTGAAGTGTACCTATGAGGAAAATTACAGGCCTCTCTCATCTTTTTAAGTGGGAGAACGTGCACAATTGGTGGCTGACTAAATACTTTTTTGCCCCACTGTATGCACGCAACACTTTTCCATTTTAATTTTAATGTCCATTACATGAAATCCAAATAAAATGTATTTAAATGACCGTTTTTAATGCAACAAAATAGGAAAAACGACAAGGGGGATGAATACTTTTACAAGGCACTGTACACACACACACACACACACACACACACACACACACACACACACACACACACACACACACACACACACACACACACACACACACACACACAGCCGGATGCCAGGAGCTCTGTGGGCTAGCTATGTGTCTTTTCTCCTCGTCAGCACTCTCACCACAGAGCTGGTGTAGTGTAGTGAGCCACCAGCTGTTGACATTATCACTGAGGGAGACAGATATATAATAGACACATCACATGACACAGGAGCTATATCATTATTAGGTAATCTTTTCTCCTAGAGAACTGCTACGTCCTCTCTCTCCTGTCTCTCCATTGACTTTCTCTGGGCTCTAGCGATTCACCGCACTGTTGGCTCCTTGTAAGGACTCCCATTGTTAGAGTGGACGCCCTGCTGTGAGCTTGAGAGGGATGATCGGTGTGTGTGTGTGTGTGTGTGTGTGTGTGTGTGTGTGTGTGTGTGTGTGTGTGTGTAGTACTGTAGCCAGTGGACTGAGCGCTACCTGCTGCGATCTTTCAGGCCCTGTCCCTTCATTACCCTTGTAGGGGTGTGTGTGTGCACGTGTGTGTTTCTCTCTGCCTCACTCCTCTCATTGTGGTGTGCGTGTGGACATAGAGAAACTTAGTACTGGCATAGCACTGTACAATCTGTCCTCGTTTAACCTCCACATAGATCTCTGAAAATACTAACTAAAACACCAGCTTTCAGGCCAAGTCATCTCAGTCTGATTTCTCCAGAGTATTTCCTCACTGCGATGGCGAGGCATAGTACACACACCCAACAGCGAGAGAGATACAGAGCCAGAACTGTCTTTATGGAACACTCCTTACTCTCCTGTGGCATAATTCAATCATGACTAAAACTCTCCACCCCACAAGGAAAGTAAAGGCACTGCTTACTGACTGTTGCACATGCTCCTTCACACAACATACATGGTTCTGTCCTGGACTCACTCTCTGTATGGCGTTGCTTTGTGTACAGTTACAACAGGAAGTTGAGAACCAAACCTTTTACTGCAGTGGGCTAAATCAGGGTCACACAGAGTGTTTCTTGTTAGTCTTAAACAAATCTACTTTGAAACAACAGTATACACCTCACACACATGGTAGAAGGCTTAACATTTTTTGAGTTTGCATCCCAATATTACACTCTATATACTTAACAGAAGACTGAAATATGACAAAACTGTTTGACATGGAAACACTGTATTTTCCTCAGTTTCATTTTTAAAATCTTTATTAATGATGAAATTATGACAAATAAGAATAACATTCCACCCATGGGGTCAAAGAGGGCACTATGGGTAATTGACTGCAGGAAAAGGCCTCCCTGTACTAACTTACAACAAGAAAGTTGGCTGAAGCAGAAAGAAAGTGCAACCAGACAGGAGAAACGTTGGAAATAAAGAAGCATGCAGAGATTTAGCCTAAACCAGTTAAGTAGCTTCAGCACACAATGTCTGACTGACAGACTCTAGAAACATTGGTGTGTGTGTGTGTGTGTGTGTGTGTGTGTGTGTGTGTGTGTGTGTGTGTGTGTGTGTGTGTGTGTGTGTGTGTGTGTGTGTGTGTGTGTGTGTGTGTGGTAATTTATAGAGCATGGAGCAGGGGGCTAGGTTACAGGAGAAAGATCTTCTGTTGAGGGAGTTCTATTAGCATTATTTGGGGCCCACTGGGGCCTAACCCGGAGATAGAGAGAATAGAGAGAGGAAGAGAAAGAGGGGGATAGAGAGATAGATGAGGGGAAGGAGAGGAGGTGGCAAGCATACAGACCTCCATTAGCATCTCATTATGTTGCCATGGCAGCCAGGCTTTAAACGGCCCTAAACTTTCCCATAGTGCCCAGAAGGCCGTCACGTCTACTATGCACACACACCCTCACAAAGGGGAGGGGGAGACCTGTCGAGCTTGTTTTGTTCCTGCCACAGACACACACACAATGCCTCCACCCTCACTGAACTGACAACCACCTGTCTCTACCTCTCTGCATGCATCAGCGTGTGTGTGTGTGTGTGCGTGTGTCTGTGTGTGTGTTTGTGTGATGGGTTTAGCATGGAGGCCAGGACCTGAGTTTATCTCTCTCAGGAGGGGTGTGTGTGGGTCACTGGATGCCTGATGAAGACAAACTTAATATGTCTCTATGGGCCTCTACTACTGGACAAGCTGTCCTCCCTGACTCCTCCTGCATGATTCATGTGTTTAACCATAACTCCAACAGAGCAAGAGCACTGACAGACAATGCACTGCCACAGACTGTCCACTGCCATAGACACACACTGCCATAGACACACACTGCTATAGACACTCTGCTATAGACACACACTGCTATAGACACACACTGCCATAGACACACACTGCTATAGACACTCTGCTATAGACACACACTGCTATAGACACTCTGCTATAGACACACACTGCTATAGACACACACTGCCATAGACACATACTGCTATAGACACACACTGCTATAGACACACACTGCTATAGACACTCTGCTATAGACACACACTGCTATAGACACTCTGCTATAGACACACACTGCCATAGACACACACTGCTATAGACACACACTGCTATAGACACACACTGCTATAGACACACACTGCCATAGACACACACTGCTATAGACACACACTGCCGTAGACACACACTGCCATAGACACACACTGCAATAGACACACTCTGCTATAGACACACACTGCTATAGACACATACTGCTATAGACACACACTGCTATAGACACACAATGCTATAGACACTCTGCTATAGACACACGCTGCCCTAGACACACACTGCTGTAGACACTCTGCTATAGACACCCTGCTATAGACACACACTGCCCTAGACACACACTGCTATAGACACTCTGCTCTAGACACTCTGCTATAGACACACACTGCCCTAGACACACACTGCTATAGACACTCTGCTATAGACACTCTGCTATAGACACACACTGCCCTAGACACACACTGCCATAGACACACACTGCCATAGACACACTGCTATAGACACTCTGCTATAGACACACACTGCCAGACACACAATGCCATAGACACATACTGCCGTAGACACACACTGCCATAGACACTCTGCTATAGACACTCTGCTATAGACACACACTGCCATAGACACTCTGCTATAGACACTCTGCTATAGACACACACTGCCATAGACACTCTGCTATAGACACACACTGCCATAGACACATACTGCCGTAGACACACATTGCCATAGACACTCTGCTATAGACACACACTGCCATAGACACATCGTGCCGTAGACACACACTGCCATAGACACTCTGCTATAGACACTCTGCTATAGACACACACTGCCAGACACACACTGCCATAGACGCATACTGCCGTAGACACACACTGCCATAGACACTCTGCTATAGACACACACTGCCATAGACACATACTGCTGTAGACACACACTGCCATAGACACTCTGCCATAGACACTCTGCTATAGACACACACTGCTATAGACACACACTGCCCTAGACACACACTGCTATAGACACTCTGCTATAGACACTCTGCTATAGACTCACACTGCCATAGACACACACTGCCATAGACACTCTGCTATAGACACTCTGCCATAGACACTCTGCCATAGACACACACTGCCGTAGACACACACTGCCATAGACACTCTGCAATAGACACTCTGCCATAGACACACACTGCCGGAGACACACACTGCTATAGACACTCTGCTATAGACACACACTGCTATAGACACTCTGCCATAGACACTGCCATAGACACACACTGCTATAGACACACACTGCCGTAGACACACACTGCTATAGACACTCTGCCATAGACACTCTGCCATAGACACACACTGCCGTAGACACACACTGCCATAGACACTCTGCTATAGACACTCTGCCATAGACACACACTGCCGTAGACACATATACTGGTGAACACAAAATACTTTAATAAACATATAATACTATCATTATACCACTAATACCACTAAATGGTGCCAATCAGTCTCTCTCAAACATCTCTGTTTTTTCCTGGCCTTGAAGAGAACAAATGAGTTGATCACATGTCTTCGTCCTCTCTGGAAAACAGACTGAAAACAGATCCATTCATGTCCCTTTCTTCCATAACAAGAGAAAGAGTTCACCACAGTGAACATGTGTTCTGTGTTGGGCGCTGCCCTGTAAAAGGGAATGGAAGAGGATTAACAGAATATGAGAAAACAACACTCAAACATCAGCCCAAGACTGGAACTACTTGGGATAACATTTGTCAATGTATAGACCTGTACTATTTATATTGTTTGATAGAACTCTAGAGAAGCTTTTAGGGTCTTCTTATTCAATGTTGTGAGTTCTTGCTTTTGAGGGCAGTTTGAATCAGGTTGTCAAATTAAAGTGAAATTTTGAGGCTCTCGCATCCTTACTCCACCTCACTCCAGTAACTTTCCACGCTCTCTTAACTCTTTCCCCCATCTCTCTCTTCCTCCCTCCCTCTCGCTCTCTATCTCTCTGCGTCTCTGTGTCTCTCTCTCTCTCTCTCTTCCTCTCTCTCTCTCTCTCTCTCTATCTCTCTGTGTCTCCGTGTCTCTCTCTCTCTTCCTCCCTCTCGCTCTCTAACTCTCTGCGTCTCTGTGTCACTCTCTCTCTCTCTCTCTCTCTCTCTCTCTCTCTCTCTTCCCCTCTCTCTCTCTCTCTATCTCTGTGCGTCTCTGTGTGTCTCTCTCTCTCTTCCTTTCTCTCTCTCATGCTCTATCTCTCTGTCTCCATGTCTCTCTCTCTCTCCCTCTCTCTCTGCGTCTCTGCTTCTCTCTCTCTCTCTCTCTCTCTCTCTCTCCCTCTCTCTCTGCGTCTCTGTGTCTCTCTCTTTCTCTCTCTCTCTCTCGACTCTGTCTATCCCGAGCAGGGAAGTGGAAACAGAAACAGGCTGAGTTTGCCCCGTGGTTTTCTCTCTGTCTACTCTTTTTTTATTCCCTATTTTCTCCTTTTCTCTTCTGCTATCTCCTTTGCCCCTCCCCTTCCCTTCTTCATCCACTCCAATCCACTCTTTCCCCTTCTTCCCATCAGCCCTGTCCTCCTTCTTCTCCTCTTCTCCTCTCATCCACTCCTCTCTTCCAACCCCCACCCTCTTCTCCTCTCATCCCCCCCATTCCTCTCTTCTAAAGGTATCTCTGCCCTGCGCTCCTCAGGAGCCAGCCCGTGTGTGTGTGTAGAGCTCCACCTCTGTCCTCTAGTGGTGAAGACATTGAACAGCAGCCAGAGTAAAAACTCAGAAGTGCAGAGACATCAGCAGCATCGCGTCAAAACAACAGTATCTGTTCGATCTCAGAGGGACAGCGTTGACTGGACGTCCCCAGTGTTTAGACGTCTCTGTGCTAGAGAAGTAATGGTGTGTGATGCTGAGAAGAAAGACAGATCTGTTATTCTGATGTTAACCCTCTCTCTCCTCTCTGTCACCATTGTACTTTCCAGAATGTCTCTGCACAAGTCCAGCTCTGAAGACGGCTCCGGAGGTTAGTAGCAATCAACCTTTAACAAAAAATACTTCTGTTTTCTGTTACTGTTTCTAGCTAACCAGCAGGGTTGGGGTCAATTTTATTTGAATTACCGGTAGTGAATAAATCAAACAAAATTGAATTCTAAACATTTCCTTATTTACACCCCAGATAATGCTCTCTCTTAAACACTGGGTCCTTCTGATGTGTCTGGGTGTCTGTGAGTGTGTGTCGTAGTGTTGAATCTCTCTCTCTCTCTGTTCCTCCTAGGTAAATGGGACAATAAGAAGAAGAACAAATCCTTCTGGCAGAATTTCCGCAAGACATCTCAGAAGGGAGTCATGCAGCAGACGTCAAAAGGTATGACATTATTACACTTTGTTATATAGTGTGTTATTTTCATGGAAATTACATTGTTCAATTCTAATATCATATTTATTATCTGGGAATGACTTATTTTTGGCCCATTTTTCATGTCTTTCCATAATACTCGATGTTATGCCCCAGCTGTTTTATAATTCTGTGACTTTAGCCCTGACCATTGACTTTCTCTGACCTTTGTCTAGGAGAGGACATAGGCTACGTGGCCAGTGAGATCACCATGAGTGATGAAGAGCGCATCCAGCTGATGATGATGGTGAAGGAGAAAATGATCACTGTAGAAGAGGCTTTGGCTCGGGTAGGAACCCTCTTACCCTGTATGCCCTACCCCCACTCTCCCTCTCAGACAGACCCCCACCCAGGCCCTGGAGAGGACCTCCACCCCACCCTCAAGCTGACCCCAAGCCCCAGCTCCATCACTGCATCGTGGGCTCGCCCGGCTCCAAACCTGCCCTCTCTCCTGCTTCATCCACCAAGCTCCATATCCAGCTTTTACTAAAACGACTTACTCTTACTAATCATTCATTTGGCTTTTATAATAACCTTGCATTGCTCTTTTTTACACACAAACACACTCATGCCGCCCCAGACCCTGGCCAAGGGCGCCTGCCACCTGGGGGGGGTGTGTGTGTGGTCCTGTTCATGCTGTAGGGATAGCTGGACATGTTAGCTCAGTAGCTCCCCCTGGTGGGTGGTTAGAATGATGCATTCTGGATTTGTCCTCTGGGTGGATATGGTGGCTGGAGTGGCATTCAGTGGTCCCTCTTGTCTCCTCTTCTCTCCTTTCTCTGTCTATGTTCATCTGGTCGTTTGTCAAATTCATCTTCACTTTTTCTCATCTCTCCCGGTAATTTCTTCTGCTGTTCTCTGTTCTCTTCCTCTCTTCTTCCTCCTCTCCTCTCATCCTCCCTCTCCCACTCTGTGGTAACTGTAAAGGAGAGAATGACGTGGGTGACTGCAGTCTTGTAGAATTACTGTAGGTCTCTCTCCACAAGGCAGACGTTGATTCTCCTCCAGCTCTTCCTGTATCTCTGGTGTGTTATTGGATGCTGGTCTGACTTTTAATCTCCTCCACTGTGACTGACACTCAAACAAATCAGACTCGGGAATCAAGGAGCAGCCTTTGTGAACAGTTGTCTTGTCTTGTATTTGTTTCGTTGGACCTCACTTATGTTGGCCTGTGACCTGTGTATATGTGTGTGTTCTACGTTTGTATCTACATTGTGTCTTGGTGTTGGTTTGGTTGTGTGTGTGAAGGGGTAGCTGTTTCTATAGTGAGAGTGGGCCATTATCCCCTGCCCTCTCTCTAAACTCTTGTTCTCCTATAGCTGAAGGAGTATGAGAACCATAGCAGACAGTCCAGCAGTACTGACACTGCAGAGTGGACTGATGGATCCACTCCCAATCTAAACCAGTCCTCAAACTGCAAAGTAAGTACTTCTGACCTTTGACTGAACTTTCACCTCTCACCCCGTGACCCCAAACACCTCAGGATCAAAGCCCCACAGAGGAGCGGCTGTCTTTGTTTTGTTTCATGTTGGAATTATGTCTGTGTGTGTGTATGTTACCTTGGAGTGGGTATTTGTGTGTGTATGTTACCTTGAAGTGGGTATTTGTGTGTGTATGTTACCTTGGAGTGGGTATTTGTGTGTGTATGTTACCTTGGAGTGGGTATTTGTGTGTGTGTGTATGTTACCTTGGAGTGGGTATTTGTGTGTGTGTGTGTGTGTGTATGTTACCATGGAGTGGGTATTTGTGTGTGTGTATGTTACCTTGGAGTGGGTATTTGTGTGTGTATGTTACCTTGAAGTGGGTATTTGTGTGTGTATGTTACCTTGGAGTGGGTATTTGTGTGTGTATGTTACCTTGGAGTGGGTATTTGTGTGTGTATGTTACCTTGAAGTGGGTATTTGTGTGTGTATGTTACCTTGAAGTGGGTATTTGTGTGTGTATGTTACCTTGGAGTGGGTATTTGTGTGTGTATGTTACCTTGAAGTGGGTATTTGTGTGTGTATGTTACCTTGGAGTGGGTATTTGTGTGTGTGTGTATGTTACCTTGGAGTGGGTATTTGTGTGTGTGTGTGTATGTTACCATGGAGTGGGTATTTGTGTGTGTGTATGTTACCTTGGAGTGGGTATTTGTGTGTGTGTATGTTACCTTGGAGTGGGTATTTGCGTGTGTGTATGTTACCTTGGAGTGGGTATTTGTGTGTGTGTATGTTACCTTGGAGTGGGTATTTGTGTGTGTGTATGTTACCTTGGAGTGGGTATTTGTGTGTGTGTATGTTACCTTGGAGTGGGTATTTGTGTGTGTGTATGTTACCTTGGAGTGGGTATTTGTGTGTGTGTATGTTACCTTGGAGTGGGTATTTGTGTGTGTGTATGTTACCTTGGAGTGTGTATTTGTGTGTGTGTATGTTACCTTGGAGTGGGTATTTGTGTGTGTGTGTGTGTATGTTACCATGGAGTGGGTATTTGTGTGTGTGTATGTTACCTTGGAGTGGGTATTTGTGTGTGTGTATGTTACCTTGGAGTGGGTATTTGTGTGTGTGTATGTTACCTTGGAGTGGGTATTTGTGTGTGTGTGTATGTTACCTTGGAGTGGGTATTTGTGTGTGTGTATGTTACCTTGGAGTGGGTATTTGTGTGTGTGAGGACACATGTATGAGACCATTAGCTGTGACGTCCCTTCCCTAACTAACCTGGATATTAACTAATGGCATACCCCAGCATCCCGTGTGTGTTGACACCCAACTCTGTGTGTCGTGCAGACTGTGAGCCTGTAAGACTGGGATTGGGTTGATCAGTGCATGCATCCCCTCCCTGGATTCTGCAGTGAAGAGGAAAAATGATTAATGAAGGTTATAGAACGCTTTAATGTCGTCCTTAAAGATGAACTCTGAACTAGGAACTGATTTCCGTCCAGCCCCAGTCCTGATTCCACCCTGTATATTTTCCCCCTTCTTCCATCTTAAAGGGGAATATCACTCAAAAACGATATTTTGGTATTTAGTGTTTTGCATGTCAGCAGTCAAGATATTGGACTTTTAAGAAGAAAAATGTCTCAATCATCATGGTGATGTGTTTTGCATCATATGACGATTTGGCTTGAGACACCTTTCTTCTGAAAAGTCCAATATCTTGCCTACTTCACTGCTGACATGCAAAACATTTTGGGACTGTATCAATAGTGGACTAATTAAACAAATACCAAAATATCGTTTTTGAGTAAAATGTTCCTTTAAGTCAGTGCTGAAAGTATCTGTCCAGATGACCAGCTGTGGTCAGTGGAGACCAGGCTCTGGACCTCCCAGTCCTGAAGTGTCCTTCCAGACCATATGGGGTTTAGTGACAGGTCACAGAACACAGCCTCATATTGCATGTTGTTGTATGAATCCTCAGGACGGATGTGAGTGGTTATTTTGGGATGGGGACCAGTCGTACTGTACTGATGATGGTTCAAATCAAACGCTTCTGTCCTGCTGGGTCAAAGCAAGCTCTGTTTTCCTCTTGGGTTTAGCCTTGCGCTGCTGTAGGCTATGTGTGTGTGTATAAGATAGATCACAGGGGAAGGACATGTGGGCTGACAGGCTGAATGGAGGACTGTGTGTGTGTGTGTGTGTGTGTGTGTGTGTGTGTGTGTGTGTGTGTGTGTGTGTGTGTGTGTGTGTGTGTGCACGGACATACAAACTCACAGACCCACATCTTCCTGAGAAGATGGTAATCGACACCCACCACAAAAACACCATCTTGAATGCCCAACTATTTCTATGCACATATGTGTTGCCGTGGAAACCCAATTGCTAATAGCTGGGGCTGAACGCTCCCTTCCCTCTGAATGATCGGCAGCCTTGACATCTGTACTGTAATGTCTAGCATGCTACACTTCCTATTCCATATTAATTAGCTGACTGTGTCTTTTGCTCTGAAGACGTCTGCTTTAGCATGGTGCCGCCACAGCCTTGACACCAAGCTAGAGGTCTTCTCGGATCCCAAAATTGAGATCCGAACCGAATTGGATCGGTGAAATTCCTACCCGGCCCCAACAGGATCGGGTCATTTTGCTTGAAAATCTATATCCGATCCGGATCCAAGGTGAACCAGGTCCGACCCAAAACATGTCCGAGTTGAGAGAGAATCCGATTCAAAATTGGGTCGGGTCTGTATCCAACCCAAATGGGTCCAAAATATAAAAACGTAAGCCAGCAAAATTGTTTTGACATTTCCGGTTGTATTTAAAATATTTGTGGTGTACAGGATAGTATTTTCATAATGACATATACAGTGGGGCAAAAAAGTATTTAGTCAGCCACCAATTGTGCAAGTTAAAAAGATGAGAGAGGCCTGTAATTTTCATCATAGGTACACTTCAAATATGACAGACAAAATGAGAAAAGAAATCCAGAAAATCACATTGTAGGATTTTTAACGAATTTATTTGCAAATTATGGTGGAAAATAAGCAAACAAGCAAGATTTCTGGCTCTCACAGACCTGTAACGTCTTCTTTAAGAGGCTCCTCTGTCCTCCACTCGTTACCTGTATTACTGGCACCTGTTTGAACTTGTTATCAGTATAAAAGACACCTGTCCACAACTTCAAACAGTCACACTCCAAACTCCACTGTGGCCAAGACCAAAGTGCTGTCAAAGGACACCAGCAACAAAATTGTAGACCTGCACCAGGCTGGGAAGACTGAATCTGCAATAGGTAAGCAGCTTGGTTTGAAGAAATCAACTGTGGGAGCAATTATTAGGAAATGGAAGACGTACAAGACCACTGATAATCTCCCTCAATCTGTGGCTCCGCGCAAGATCTCACCCCATGGGGTCAAAATGATCACAAGAACGGTGAGCAAAAATCCCAGAACCACACGGGCGGACCTAGTGAATGACCTGCAGAGACCAAAGTGACCTGCTGGGACCAAAGTAACAAAGCCTGCCATCAGTAACACACTACGCCGCCAGGGACTCAGAGAACATTATGAGGTTTTCCAAAATATTTTCCTCATTTCTCTTGACCAAATATTTGAGCAGGAGGAATTTTTGGGGGACGATCATCGCGTGCCAGACTGAGAGCAGTGAATAGTTCACTTTTTAAACTTTACAAACTAGCCTATTTCACTCTTTGATAAACATTGCTTTAGACTAAAGGTATGTCTAACACTTTCTAACACACAGCACTTGCTGACTATTTAGCATCCTAAAATCACCACTTAACAACACATAATGGTATATTTCTATAACTCGAGTCATTATAGTAGCTTCATATTTTTTGTTCAAAATAGAATGTAGATATATCCTTTGGGCCTACAGAATTAGCCTATACAGCCTGAGATTGGTTTGGATGCAGGTTTGATAGAAGAGTCATCCAATCCACAGCTGTGTAGGACTTACCATCCAGAGAGTTAATTAAACATTCAGAATTGAAGAGGAAAGTTGTCCTGATATTTCTTATACTTATCCATGCATTACACAATCAATAAATCAGCAGCCTTTCAATATCTGCAGACAGGTTTATCAGTCTACCACACACACACACACACACACACACACACACACACATGAGCAGATTATCTTGGTCTATAAGGGCTATTTATTAGACGATCAGAAAGAATGTGTCGGTCACTCTGCAGTATAACTTGTTTATTTTGAACAAAAGCCACAAAACTAGAGAGTCACTCATCTTTATGCTGACAAATACTGTATCATACTTGACTCGAGTCATTCAACATAAGTTAATTGTTAATAAAATAGTAGAGTACCCTTCTAAATAGACCAAGCCTAAACAAATCAATGACCCTGGCCGAGGCTATCATTTGTTTCCGCTGCGTCCTCTTCCTCTCCCACAACAGCTCGGCCTGTAGCCTATTTCACCCCGTGTCACGGGTCTGCAGTATGCAGTGGCTGGTTTTCATGAAGCGAATATGTCATTTTGTCACAAGGATATTGACATATTGATGAAAGGGGACGCCCTGACAGTCATTTAAGATGAAAAAAATATCGGATCCCATCAGTATTTCACATATTGTCACACAGATCCAAGGCCCGTGCCACCGAGCGGAATCCAAGGGGGATCAGGTTCGGGTAGATCCGTGAAGACCTCTACACCAAGCTGCTTGCAGTATACAGTCTGGCTTTATGATGTGGATCTGTGGACATTCTGGACACATGCAAGCAAAGTTTTCCTTGAACCTATCCCTTTCTAGTAATAAATGGATTCCTTCAAGGAGAAAGGCCTGTTGTAAGGCGTTATGCAGAGATACAACCCCGGGTCTGAGTCTGGCTGCTGTACAGTCTGGCTCTGACTGCCCTTTGATGTGGAGCTGCAGACAGACAGGGCCCTAGCAGGCTAATCTCCCTGTTAACCCTCTCTATGCCCTCGGCTGCCAGAGGCCTGCTTCCTGTCCAACTGGATTGATGGATGGGATGTCCGATAGACAGAGGGAGAGAGGATAGGGGGATGACTGGAGGTGTATTGTTCGGAGGAACACTCGGCCTGTCTTCAGGGCTGTTTGTACGTGCCGCTGGAGGGAGGGAGGAAGAGAGGAAGCGAGGGAGGACAAAGAGCTCTCACTCCCTTCAGGCCCCTGAAACGCAGCATGAGGAGGAGGGGGGAGGGCTCTGCTTGATAAAACATCAGTTTAAAATGGATCCGTTTAGGAAATATCTTCCCTCTTTTGGGCCTGGGGGTGTGTGCCGGGGGTAATGTCCGCCACCTTCAAATGGAATTAGGTCATCCCCCATCTTTCAAATGGCTATGTGTGTCTGTGTGTTTCTTTGTGTGTGCGTCTGTGTAGCTCTGTAGTTGCTCTGTCCAAATATCCGTCCTCTTGCCCTGCTCCCTCTCCAATCGTTCTCTCACTCTCTGTCTCTTCGTCTCTCTCATCCCCCCCGGAGCAGAGAGAGAGAGAGCGTCCACATTCCAGGGCTGGCCATTAGAGATGTGGGGGCCAAGGCAGGGTCAGGGGCTCAAACGCTGGGATTGTTCTCCTCTCTCCTCCAGGCACAACATGCCTTTTCTCTCTGCTGCTGCTCAATAGCACCAGCAGCCTGCTCGCTCTCACTCTCCCATCGCTTTCATTCTGCAGAGCTGCCTTTGCCAACGAGCTGCAGGGAGTGTGTCAGAGTGAGTGTGTGTCAATGCTGTGAGTGTGTATGTTGTGTGACTGTGCGTGTCTCTCTCGGGATATGCCGTGTGACTAACCTGGGACTAGATGGGACAGGGCCAACCTGATGCATGCTTTTTACACTGACCTGGGAATGGTAAAAGCACAAGTCTGCTGTCCTAAATGCCTAAAGCGGTGAGTAACAAGTCACACTCAACTGCTTAGCTCAATTACATTTCAATGTTTTTTCTGTATTTCTGTGAGGCAGGGAACTGCTTTCAGCTTTGCACCAGTTTTTACTGGTCGTTTTAGATCTGGTTTAGTTTGTATGTGCACCATGTATGCTCGACCACACAAGACTCAAAGCTGATAATGACGGTGTGTGTGTGCATGGCGTGTGTGTGTGTGAGTTGACATTGTTCCAATGAGGGGTCGCTGACCGCAGCATCTTTTCACCACTGGTTGAGTTCTGATTGCATCGTGTTCCAGACGTTGGTGTCCCTCAGGGCTGCGTCTAAGGGACTATGTCATTGTCAGCCCCTCCTCACCTCCCCCCACCCGGGCTAAGTTGCGGCAGAGGTGTCTTTCTTGCGTTCTTCTTAATGACCCTACTGTACCAGAGCAGCGTTTCCCCTATATGTATTTATCAGCGGCGCACCACTGCAAGTATTGACTAATACAAACAACACTACATTATGCATTTCATTCAACTGTCTTCCTTGACCACTCATTGAAGCACTGCTTTCTCTTCTGTATGATCAAATCTATGCTGCCTCGCTTTCGCCTCCTGCTGTCCTCCGGGACTGTCTTGCCTAAGAATGGCTCACTCTGACTCTGCAACAATACGCACACTTCAACACCAACACCCACCGCAATAGTGAATAACCCAGAATAATAACATACACACTCCAGTAATGTCCTATATGTACCTCAGTAATGAACCTTGTTGGAGGAGGATTCAGTCAGGTCTGGTTCCAAACTGCAGCGGACACACACACACACACACACACACACACAAACACACAGAGACCTGTTATTACAGCACAGTCTCTGAAGACACAACTCTGTAATGTCCTCTGGAGTGGTGGAAACTATCAGAAGAATATTCCAGCCAGATGTGTATGGTTAGGGTAGAGGGAGGACAGTGGTTTTAAGGGGTCCTGGGGTGAGGGGGAGGCGTTCTGGGGTTTACAAGCTGAGAGGTTGTCAAAAACAAAATGAGAGGGTTCGACCCCGGCTTTGTCGTCTGGTTCTGCTGTCGACAGAGGAATGAAGTGTGGAGCACGCACCCCTGAGACTAGTGGTGGGAAGAGGGCTCTAATGGGACGCCAGAGTGATTTATGGGTAATGCGCAGGTCACGGAGCTCCCATGGTGCAGAAAGCCATCATTCTGACTGAGAAGTCTGAAGTGACTGGAGTCCAGGGGAATGTCGAGGTCCTGGTGTCAACTAGGTACCGGTGCGCCCTCATAGCCCTATGGAAGGTGTCTTCTAGAGCCAGCTGTTAAACCATCCCTCCCTCAGCTGTTAACCTCTGCTGTGTGTGTGTGTGTGTGTGTGTGTGTGTGTGTGTGTGTGTGTGTGTGTGTGTGTGTGTGTGTGTGTGTGTGTGTGTGTGTGTGTGTGTGTGTGCGTGCGTGCGTGCGTGCGTGCGTGCGTGCGTGCGTGCGTGCGTGTGTGTGCGTGCGTGCTTATCCCTAGGGAAGCTAAGAGGAGCGTCTCTCCAGGCCTAATATACACAGCCCAGTCAGACTCGCCTGAGCACTAACTCAAGCTCTCTCACACGCTGGGAGATTTTTTTGTGCGCGTGTGTGCGCTTGTGTGTACTTGTGTGTGTGTGTGTGCACTTGTGTGCCCTGGCTCTAACAGTGGACCAGCTGTCTGTGACCAGACCCGACCCAGTGTTGCTGTGGAAACCAGAGGAGAAAACAACAAATTAGGAATTTTCCCCAGAATGACTGCAGCTCGGGCCAAACTAGCTCTGTGACAAACTCATCTCATCACATCACATGGTGCCTATACAACACCTAATCACATACATACGATGGATGGTCAGAATAGTTTCTGATGGTGTGTGTGTGTGCGTGTGCGTACGTGTTTTTGTGTGAGTTAAATCAAATCAAATTGTATTTGTGACATGCGCCGAATACAACAGGTGTAGACCTTACAGTAAAATGTTTACTTACAAGCCCTTAATCAACAATGCAGTTTTAAGGAAAAAAAGTGTTAAAGTATTTACTAAAGTAAACTTAATTAAAAAATAAATGAATAAGGAGCAACAATAAAATAGCAGCGAGGCTATATACAGGGTGTACCGGAACAGAGTCACAGGTTAGTCGAGGTAATTGAGGTAATATGTACATGTAGGTAGAGGTAAAGTGACTGGTTAATAAACAGAGAGTAGCAGCAGCGTAAAAATGGGGAGTGGGGTGGGGACAATGCAAATAGTCCGGGGAGCCATTTGACTGTTCAGGGGTCTTATGGGTTGGAGGTAGAAGCTGTTATAGAAGTCTTTTGGACCTAGACTTGGCGCTCCGGTACCGCTTGCCATGCGGTAGCAGAGAGAACAGTCTATGACTGGGATGGCTGGGGTCTGTGAACATTTTTAGGTCCTTCCTCTGACACCGCCTGGTTAGAGGTCCTGGATGGCAGGAAACTTGGCACCAGTGATGTACTGGGCCATACGCACTACCCTCTGTAGTGCCTTGCGGTCGGAGGCTGAGCAGTTGCCATACCAGGCAGTGATGCAACCAGTCAGGATGCTCTTGATGGTGCAGCTGTAGAATCTTTTGAGGGTCTGGGGACCCATACCAAATCTTTTCAGTCTCCTGAGGCATTGTCATGCCCTCTTCACAACTGTCTTGGTGTGTTTGGAACATGATAGTTTGTTGGTGATGTGGACACCAAGGAACCAGAAGCTCTAAACCTGCTCAACTCCAGCCCCTTCGATGAGAACGGGGGCGTACTCGCTCCTCCTTTTCCTGTATTCCACAATCATCTCCTTTGCCTTGATCACGTTGAGGGAGAGGTTGTTGTCCTGGCACCACACAGCTAGGTGTCTGACCTCCTCCCTATAGGCTGTATCATCGCTGTTGGTGATCAGGCCACTGTTGTGTCATCAGCAAACTTGATGATGGTGTTGGAGTCGTGCCTAGCCATGCAGTCACGAGTGAACAGGGAGTACAGGAGGGAACTGAGCATGCACCAGCTGTTATTTACTGCTGTTATTTACAAATAGACACAGACCGCCACCCCTTGTCTTACCGGATGCAGCTGTTCTATCTTTCCGATGCACAGAACCCAGCCAGCTGTATGTTATCAAATCAAATCAAATGTATTGATATAGCCCTTCGTACATCAGCTGATATCTCAAAGTGCTGTACAGAAACCCAGCCTAAAACCCCAAACATCAAGCAATGCAGGTGTAGAAGCACGGTGGCTAGGAAAAACTCCCTAGAAAGGCCAAAACCTAGAGAGGAACCAGGCTATGTGCTTCTGGCCCTTCTTCTTCTGTTATCCATGTTGTTGTTCAGCCACGTCTCAGTGAAACATAAGATATTACAGTTTTTAATGTCATGTTGGTAGGACAGCCTTGATCGGCGCTCATCCATTTTGTTATCCATTGATTGCACGTTGGCTAATAGCACTGATGGTAGAGGGGGATCCTTACAAGGCACCCCGACCTACGTCCCCGATATCTCCGTCTCTTCTTCATGTGAATGACGGGGATGTGGGCCTTGTCGGATGTCTCGGTCCATCATCATCATATTAATGAAGCTTCCGGCGCCATCATCATCATATTAATGAAGCTTCCGGATCCATCATCATCATAGTAATGAAGCATTTGGTGACATCATCGTCATAGTAAAGAAGCATTTGGTGACATCATCATCATATTAATGAAGCTTCCGGTGCCATCATCATCATAGTAATGAAGCATTTGGTGACATCATTGTTCCCTCTGTTTCTGCTCCACTGTAGAGATTTTTAATGCCGTTGTAATGCCCAATTGAACTTCCCTCCTCTCTCCACAGTCCACACACACACACACACACACACTCATAATGGAGCTCTGTGTCCCTCAGCACAATGCCACGGAGCCTCCATTTAGTGTCTATTGGGAAATAAACAGCTCCAGGCTCATTCCAACAGGCAGCACTCAGTCTAGAGCCTGATCTAGAGACACACACCACACATAACAAGCTCCCTGGATATCTGTGGTGAATATCTGTGGCAACTCCTCATCGTCCTCACTGGTTCAGGGTTTTTGTTGTTTTGGCTCGTTTTTTCACGTGACCTGAATATGTTTTTAATATTAAATGTCATGCAATGCAAATGTCCTACAATGTGTCCTACAATGTGCCCTACAATGTGACCTACAGTACTATACATGTTCCCCCAACCCCCCAACTCTCCCTCCATACTCTCAAATCACTAACTATGTCCATCCTAAAATGTGCATCATAACTCTCACCAACCCCTACCATGTGACCCTACGTCCAAAACGGTGTGCTTTACGTGTATGAATGAATGGGGATGTGAGTTTCCCCAAGACTTCAGTGAATGACACCTACACCACAATGTTCTTTCATAAAGGTTGGAAAAGAGCAATTGAAGACATAATAGATTTGTAGGCTAGTACCCCTCTTGTGTGTGGATATGGGTCACTGGGCTATGGCTAGGGTTCTGGGGGTCCCTGTACGACAGTGTGTCTTGGACTTCCTGTGACGTCCCCTCTCTCCCTCTCAGTCTCGGGAGCAGTCTGATGATGAGCAGACAGAGGACTCAATGAAGTTCAAACGGCTCCACAAGCTGGTCAACTCTACCCGCCGCGTCAGGAAGAAACTCATCAAGGTGGAGGAGGGCAAGAAACACGGCTCCGAAGGTACGGCACATGTCCAAAGGGATTTCTGAATACACCGTTTGAGTTAGTATGGACTCCATACTGTATATTCAGAAATCTCGTAACAGAAATCCTGTAACAGAAATTCCATTTTTATGCAGCACTTTGTAAACATTCAGTGGAAATGTGAATGGGATAGAAGTGTTTTTGCTCTTTTTGAGGTTACTCTGTAATGGATAAATGATGTGATGTTCCTCTCTTCCCTGAAGATTCTCTGAGCTTGGAGGCATCTCCTACCTGTGAGGACAACACAGCCTTGTACACAGGGGTCCTGAAGAAGTCCAGCCTGCCCCAGGATGCCTCCATGTCCTCCCTGACCCAGGACCAGCTCTCTCTGGATGGGGACACAGACAGCTTGACCACCTCCCCTTCCTCCAGCAGCCTGGACACTACCTGGTCCGGACACAAGCTGGTCAAGGCCTTCTCTAAGTCCAGCAGCACCCACGGCCTCATCCGGCCTCCCAGGAGACTCGCTGCTGGGTCTGAGGGTTTGGGAGCCGTCGGGGTGGGAGGTAGTGGATCCTCCTTCTCAGAGCTGGACGGCTGTGGTGCCGAGGCCGAAGAGAAGGTGTCGCACTCCATGACGGAGGGCGAGATGCGGAAAGCTCTGACCTCTCTCTCCCATGGGGTAAGTAATGACACACTCTACGGTTTCTACGGCCTCACTCGGCCACGCCCCAAACCACACCCCCAGCCCTGCCTCCTTGTTGCCCTCGATGATGTCTCCCAGGGTAGCCCCAAACCCGCCCGTCACCACACCAGCTGGCTCAGGAAGCCTGACCCCAATTACGCCTACTCCACCAAACACCTGCTCTACCAGCGCTCCCGGAACTGTGTCAAAACACCAGGGGTGCCCTCCTCCTGTTCCTCCCCCTCGCCCCCCGCCCGCTGTGACCTGGCCAAGGCTAAGGGTGGTACGCTGGGTGGAGGGGGGTGTGGGGGCTGGGCATTCCCCCCTCGCAGGCTCCGCGGCCGGACGGCGGTGAGCGAACTGAACATCACGTACGTGGTGGAGCGCAGCCTCTACGGCCACCTCAACTGGGCCCAGCTGGTCCGGCCCGTCACCCTCAGCCGTGCCGAGCGCCGCTGCCTGTTGGAGGAGGACAGGGAGGCGGACAGGAAGTGGGCGGCCAGCGTGGACCGCTGCACCAAGCGCGTGCTCTTACGCATCCAGCAGAAGTCTGTGAGTTCTACTGTACAGCAGGGCGGGGGCGGGCTAGGCAGCGCCTCCGCCTGGCCAGGCGGACCAAGGCACCTCCAAGGCTGCAGAGTAACCCTGAGGCTTAGATACAGACACAGGGTGGATGATGTTTCCTTCTTCTCTGCTTTAATCCAGCAAGAAGGGTAGTTTAACAGAGACCTCCATAAAGAAACAGAACATTACACAATCTTTAAATATGAAAGCTTTTGGCGTCTTAGTTCATTTTAATATGATATGAAATAGTAATGGGGTGTTCCACTTAGGAGGTTAACAGTGGATACCAGTGTAACAGCAGAGGATGTATAACTGGCATTTGAAAATGTCACCCAGCCCAAAGCCTGTTGGAAGTCTGCTGAGTCAGAACAGACTGAAGAGACAGAGACGCGGTTGTGGAAGAGACAGAGACACAGTTGTGTTGGGTCACTGCTCAGGGGCTGACAGACACACTTGACAGACACATTCTCTCTCCTTTCTTCTTTCTTTCTCCATCCTTTTCTATCCCTCCCTCCTCTTAGCTTCTCTCTCCTCTGTGTGTCTGGGTTCAGTAGAAGGGGAACAGAGTGATCTCTTTTCCAGCTCAGTGTGAAAGAAAAGGAAAAAGATCTGGGACTGTGACAGTGGCCATAAGCCCAGCTAGATGGTCTGGACTGGCCAGGCCAAACAAGCCTCCACATATCATTGAGACAGATGTAATGATAAGGTTTGGTCAGTGTGTGAAAGTTTGATCACAGTTCAATACAAATCTAGCATGGAAGTTTCAGTGGTGATAGTAGTAATCCTACTGAAAGAGAATTTAGATCGACACAGTGAAGTTAAACAGAGATATTCTGCAGCCTTGAAGAAGCCTGAATACTGGCTTGTCAATCATTGGATGTGGTTCTTCATCCATAGACATTTTTATTCATTCCTTCAGTTCTCTTTTTTTGGGTTTTTATCTTTTTGATCGTGCCTTCGTCGGCATGGTTACAGATGTAGTGGAATTTTCTTTCTCTTTTTTTTTCTTTTTTTTTTACTGTCACGTGGAAGATGGTTTTCTGAGTGCATGACCATTCCATTGAATATATCCACCAGCATCGCTCCATCTGTAGACTTCTTTTTGGATGCCTTCTCAATTGCTTCTCTTCGCCACACTTTGGAACTGTGGATATGGACACAATAGAGACGGGGGTCTCACACATACCATAAAACAAGTCATCTCAAGGATGAAACGAAACCTGAGACTGTTGTCGGAAACTGCTAGAGTAAATTAGGAATGCCCTGTAACAGGAAGAGCAGATTTAATTAGTAATGCATCAGTGCTTTTGCTTCTTAGTACAATTCTAACCCAAAGAGAGGCCTGGAGGTCAAAGCTAGTTCAATTATAAAACAACCTATCATTCTCCTCTGCAATAACTTCCTCATACTCTCATGGCTGGTTCTATCTTTATCAAATGGAGAGAGAATCTAGATAACCCCCTGCATATCCCTCAGTCTGATACATTATATTTTCTGTGAGAAGTTACCTCTCCTAACCTCCCCCCAATCCTCCCCTTTCTATAACCTAACCCAGTGTAAAGGTATTCATATCTCAATGTTTGTGTTTCCAGAGAACCTACCTTCGTAATTAAACCCAAGGGAGTGGTTGGTTTGGGCCATAGTTTGTTATATTTCAGTGTGACCACATCTAACCAAATTATTTCATTTAATTTCACTCTGTGCTTGCTTCCCATTAAAGTAACGTAAACCTGCAGAATAACAGTGACTCCCATTCAATTCTCCATGAATGATCAAACACCTCGTTTAAGTTTGATCACACAATAACTAATGTACATTATGTAATAAACAGAAATGCATTTCAGTTTCACATCACATCACTTCTGTTGCCCGTCCCATATGAGGCCATAACATGACATACACGTACAGCCAGACGGTAACTCTCACAAACCCATATATAACATACAGCCCTGAATCATCCTGCTGCCATTATGACTCCGCCAAGCATGAATCATTGTGATTTGACTCATACTGGGCATGGATAAGAGTTGATGTCATTTGAATAGATTCTAATTTATTTGAATTCTGTCTCGTTCAAAATCTTTCCTACCTCTCTCTCTTTCTCTCTCTCTGACTCTCTCTTTCTCTCTGACTCTCTCTCGCTCTCTCTGACTCTCTCTCTTTCTCTCTCTGACTCTCTCTCTGACTCTGACTCTCTCTCTCTCTCTCTCTGACTCTCTCTCTTTCTCTCTCTCTCTGACTCTCTCTCTGACTCTGACTCTCTCTCTCTCTCTGACTCTCTCTCTGGCTCTCCTTCCTCTCCTTTTAACAGAGGACATGTAGTTTTGGAGGGTTTGACCTGTCCAACAGGTCACTCCATGTGGTCAGTGCAGGCTCAGAGCACAATGTAAGTACTACCACATTACTGATGACTCAGGGTTGAGGGGGCGCAATGCTGAGAGAAGTAGACTCAAACACATTCTCTCTCTCTTTCTGTCTCTGTTTTCTCTTTCCACTCTCCCTCCTTCCTGTCAGAGTAAGGATCCAGAGGCTGTATACCGGGAGGTCGTCAAGTCTCCCAACACGTCTCGTATCTCTCTGGGGAAGAAAGTCAAGTCCGTCAAAGAGACCATGAGAAAACGCATGTCTAAGAAGTACAGCAGCTCACTGTCTGAACAGGTACACACATACACACATACACACATACACACATACACACAGACACACACACAGACACACACACACACACATACACACATACACACACACACACACACACACACACACACACACACACGGGCGGTCAAACCTATAATTCACGAAGAGTTCAAGTTTCATGGAATAAAAAGTCTTGATCCTAGTTTACTGAATTCTCCCCATTGTTGTTCTGCTCTCATTATGGGCTCTACATGTGTGCGTGTGTGTGCTTGTGTGTGTGTCTGGACATGTTTCTGTTGGTTACAAAGTAGACACCCAGCTCTCTCACGCACAAACAGATGTGCGACACACACATACACACAGTCAGACGTCACACACACGCAGCTGGGAATTTTTGGCGCTGTCCACACTCGGGTCTCAGCTTTCTCAGGCCCAGGATTGGACTCTAGGTGGAGGGTAGGGTGTGTTTAGGAGGGTCTGAGCTCATCCAGTGAGGCAAGCATCCCACAGGCCAGGCCAGAGCTCTAAGACATGGGGGCTTTGGCTCTGGGACTGTGTGTGTGTGTGTGTGTGTGTGTGTGTGTGTGTGTGTGTGTGTGTGTGTGTGTGTGTGTGTGTGTGTGTGTGTGTGTGTGTGTGTGTGTGTGTGTGTGTGTGTGTGTGTGTGTGTGTGTGGCATTCATACCATATTCACATTGTCAAATATCACAATACAATATGGGTTTTGGCCTGGTATCTAGGCTGTCAGAGGGTACACTAAGTAAGCCTTGGGAGTGGCACAATCTTTTGACTGCGCGCTGAAAACTTGTTCCCTCAGAGATAAACAGAAGAGATTTTTGGAACTTCAGTCCTTTGACCCAGAAAAGGTTGAATTAGTCATGAATGTGTTGCTTGGAAGGAGCGGGTAGGAGACTTGATGAGATCTAACTTTTTTTTGATGCTATTTTACATGCCACGCTGCCATCTAGTGGCTATGGTGAATTCTCCTTCAGTAAAACTACTGTTATGTTTCATTTTTAAAAATATTTTTTTCAACTTTATTTAACCAGGTTGGACAGTTGAGAACAAGTTCTCATTTATAACTGCGACCTGGCCAAGATAAAGCAAAGCAGTGCGACAAAAACAACAACACAGAGTTACACATAAACAAACATACAGTCATGATGTTCAAGTAGAGATACTGGGGTGCAAAAGAGCAAGAGGGTAAGTAATAATATGGGGATGAGGTAACTCTGTGTGCTGTTTACAGATTGGTTGTGTACAGGTACAGTGATCGGTAAGCTGCTCAGACAGCTGATGCTTAAAGTTAGATAGGGAGATATAAGTCTCCAGCTTCAGTGAAGGAGGCTTTGTTGCGAAATAGGAAGTTGATTCTAGATTTAATGTTGGATTGGAGATGCTTAATTAATGTGAGTCTGGAAGTAGAGTTTATAGTCTAACCAGACACCTAGGTATGTGTAGTTGTCCACATATTCTAGGTTACAACCGTCCAGCGTAGTGATGCTAGTCGGGCGGGAGGTTGCGGGCAGCAATCGTTTGAAGAGCATGCACTTAGTTTTACTAGCATTTAAGAGCAGTTGGAGGCCACGGAAGGAGTGTTGTATGGCATTGAAGCTCTTTTGGAGGTTTGTTAGCACAGTCTCCAAAGAAGGGCCAGATGTATACAGAATGGTGTCGTCTGTGTAGAGGTGGATCAGAGAATCACCAGCAGCAAGAGTGACATCATTGATATATACAGAGAAAAGAGTCGGCCCGAGAATTGAACCCTGTGGTACCCCCATAGAGACTGCCAGAGGTCCGGACAACAGGCCCTCCAATTTGAAACACTGAACTCCATCTGTGAAGTAGTTGGTGAACCAGGCAAGGAAGTCATTTGAGAAGCCAAGGCTACTGAGTCTGTCGATAAGAATGCTGTGATTGACAGAATCGAAAGCCTTGGCCAGGTCGATGAAGACGGCTGCACAGTACTGTCTTTTATCGATGGTGGTTATGATATCGCTTAGGACTTTGAGCGTGGCGGAGGTGTACCCATGTCCAGCTCGGGAAACCATTGCATAGTGGAGAAGGTACGGTGGGAATCGACATGGTCGGTGATCTGTTTATCAACTTGGCTTTCAAATATTTTAGAAAGGCAGGGCAGGATGGATATAGGTCTATAACAGTTTGGGTCTAGAGTGTCTCCCCCTTTGAAGAAGGGGATGACAGCGGCAGCTTTCCAATCTTTGGGGATCTCAGATGAAACAAAATAAGAAGTTGAATAGGCTAGCAATAGGGGTTGCAACAATTTTGGCGGATACATTTAGAAAGAGAGGGTCCAGATTGTCTAGCCCAGCTGATTTGTAGGGATACAGATTTTGCAGAACATTAGCTGTCTGGATTTGGGTGAAGGAGAAGCGAGGGGGTGGGCAAGTTGCCGCAGGGGGTGCTGAGATGTTGGCCAGGGTAAGGGTAGCCAGGTGGAAAGCATGGCCAGCCGTGGAAAAATGCTTCTTTAAATGATCGATTATCAAATCAAATCAAATTGTATTTGTCACATACACATGCTTAGCAGATGTTAATGCGAGTGTAGCGAAATGCTTGTGCTTCTAGTTCCGACAATGCAGTAATAACCAATGAGTAATCTAACCTAACAATTCCAAAACTACTGCCTTATACACACAAGTGTAAAGGGATAAAGAATATGTACAGTACATAAAGATATATGAATGAGTGATGGTACAGAACGGCATAGGCAAGATGCAGTAGATGGTATCGAGTACAGTATATACATATGAGATGAGTAATGTAGGGTATGTAAACAAATTGGCATAGTTTGAAGTGGCTAGTAATACATGTATTACATAAAGATGCAGTAGATGATATAGAGTACAGTATATACATTAACACTGCTTCAGCACACTTCGCAAACCCGGATGTCCTAGTCATGTCTGAATCCTGGCTTAGGAAGGCCACCAAAAATCCAGAAATTTCCATACCTAACTATAACATTTTCTGACAAGATAGAACTGCCAAAGGGGGCGAAGTTGCAATCTACTGCAGAAATAGGGAACTGTCACCACTGATAAATCTATGATAATCGACGGGACAGTAGTGGAGAGGGTAGTAAGTTTTAAGTTCCTCGGCGTACACATCACAGACAAACTGAATTGGTCCACCCACACAGACAGCGTCGTGAAGAAGGAGCAGCAGCGCCTCTTCAACCTCAGGAGGCTGAAGAAATTTGGCTTGTCACCAAAAGCACTCACAAACTTCTACAGATGCACAATCGAGAGCATCCTGTCGGGCTGAATCATCCCCTGGTACGGCAACTGCTCCGCCCACAACCGTAAGGCTCTCCAGAGGGTAGTGAGGTCTGCACAACGCATCACCGGGGGCAAACTACCTGCCCTCCAGGACACCTACACCACCCGATGTCACAGGAAGGCCATAAAAATCATCAAGGACAACAACCACCCGAGCCACTGCCTGTTCACCCCGCTATCATCCAGAAGGCGAGGTCAGTACAGGTGCATCAAAGTAGGGAGAAATCTCAAGGCCATCAGACTGGTAAACAGCCACCACTAACATTGAATGGCTGCTGCCAACACACTGACTCAACTCCAGCCACTTTAATAATGGAAATTGATGTAAAAATATCACTAGCCACTTTAAACAATGCTACTTAATATAATGTTTACATACCCTACATTACTCATCTCAACAAACTTAGGGAGGAGGCTTCTAATGTTAACATGCGTGAAACCAATGCTTTTCCGGTTACAGAAGTCAACAAATGAGAGCGCCTGGGGAATGGGAGTGATGCTGGGGGCTGCACGGGTTAACCTCTGCATCACCAGAGGAACAAATGAGGAGTAGGATAAGAGTATGGCTAAAGGTTAAAAGAACTGGACGTCTAGTGCGTTCAGAACAGAGTAAAAGGAGCAGGTTTCTGGGCGCAGAAGAATGGATTCAAGGCATAATGTACAGACAAGAGTATGGTAGGATGTGAGTACAGTGGAAATAAGCCTAGGCATTGAGTGACATTGAGAGCGGTTTTGTCTCTAGAGGCACCATTTAAGCCAGGTGCAGTCACCACCTTTGTGGGGTGTGTAACATAAGGACTAGCTAAGGCATATTGAGCAGGGCTGGAGGCTCTACAGTGAAATAAGATAAAAATTACTAACCAAAACCGCAATAGACAAGGCATATTTTGTCATTAGGGAGAGGCATGTGTAGCCAAGTGATCATAGGGTCCAGTGAGTAGCTAGGTGAGCTGGAGGCATGGCGATTCAGACAGCTAGCAGGCCGGGGATAGCAGCAGGCCAGCAGATGGGCCTCAGGGGAACCTCGCAACGAGACAGTCCTATGAAATCCCCTCGGACGGTTACATTGGTAGACCAGTCGTGATGGATTGGCGGGGCTCCGTGTCGGCAGCATAGGGTCCAGGCCAATTGGCAAAAGAGGTAATTGAAGCCCAGGGATTGCTTGATGGAATTTCTTCGGGTAGCCGTGAGAAGGGCCTAGTTCAAGGCTAACTCCAGGCTAACTGGTGCTTGCTTTAGGACAGAGATGTTAGATAGGAGTAGCCACTCGGATAGCTGCTAGCTAGCTGCGGTGATCCGCAGTAAAGGTTCAGAGTTTGCGATAGGATTCCGGAGATGTGGTAGAGAAGAGCAATCCGATATGCTCTGGGTAGATATTGCGCTGTGCAGGCTGGCAGGAGCTGCCTGGGCAGATGGGTTTGACCGCTAGCTTCTGAAGGGGATTCCGATTCAAAAGTGTAAAAATAGCAGATCCTTACCACATTGGGTGAGGCGGGTTGCAGGAGAATATGTTCAGTCCGTAGATGGAAAAATAATACACATATATACAAAGAAAAACATAATATACAAGGGACGGGACAAGACAATCAAAACAGACATCCCCACTGCTTCGCCATCTTGGAATATGTGACTGATACTGTTTCTCTCTCTCCAACTCTTTCTTAATCTCTCTCTCTCTCTCTCTCACCCCTCTGCTCTCCACTTCTACCTTTCTGTCCCACTCCCCTCCCACCCTCCAGTCGAGCCCAGATGGGACTCCCAGCTCCCCCCAGTCCCCTCAGCCAGACACAGACTCTCTGGAGAAACCCAAGCTAAAGGCTGGAGGATCAGTGGAGAGCCTCCGGAGCTCTCTCAGTGGACAAAGCTCCATGAGTAAGAACCCTGTGTGTGTGTGTGTGTGTGTGTGTGTGTGTGTGTGTGTGTGTGTGTGTGTGTGTGTGTGTGTGTGTGGGTGTGGGTGCGTGTGCGTGTGCGTGTGTGTGTGTGTGGTACAGTACACATTAAGACAGTCCACGAAGCGCGACACAAGGGGGCACTCTCATTACATCTCTCTGGCAACATTCTTATACAGACTTAACCCCTTATCAAGCCTGCTGTGTCAGCTAGTATACATCTCATCATCATTGTTATGATCTGAACTCCAAGTTATAGCTCCGTGTCACAACCACACCTACTCCCATTGGAGAGTTCAGAGATGACATGTGACATCATCTGGGCCTATCTGGTGAAAGCTTCTTCTCACGTTGTGACTGACCATATCTTACCCTGGCATGTGTTCAGACAATTTGCCTAGTTAAATAAGGTTAAAAAAAGATAGAAGTTGTCTGAACACATGTATAATTATTCTGTCTGTCTCTCGTGTCTTGAGGTTAGAGTTAGACTAAGGTCTGTGAGGGCTGGGTTGATGTTTGTTAGTTAGTTAATGAGAGAGAGTGTCCCTTGTTGACTGGTGTTGGCCTGGGCCCCTAGGGCCCGAGAGGCTGAGACACAAGCTAATTATTAAATAGGAAGGCTTTTCTCTCTGCTTCCTACACTCATCATTACAGATCAGACATCCAGAGAGACATCTATGGGTAGACAGCAGCACGTTATATACACACTGGCTACAAGTGATAGGCTGTTATTAATGTGTATTCACACATACTTTGGCTTTGTGTGAATAGATCAGTACATCTAACTCTCTCACTTAAAATAAATTGATGTTCACTTGCTCAGTTTCAAAACACTCAAATCACTTGAGTATTGAATACATCTATTTGGATGATATGAAATGTATATCTGTGGTTTGACCGTGTGTGGTCCTTGCATTGTGTGTTCCAGGTGGTCAGACGGTCAGCACCACAGACTCGTCAGCCAGTAACAGAGAGAGTGTTAAGTCTGAGGATGGAGATGACGAGGAGCCTCCCTACAGAGGGCCCTTCTGTGGCAGGGCGCGAGTACACACTGACTTCACCCCTAGCCCCTACGATTCCGATTCCCTCAAACTAAAGGTAACATACACTTACTCACCTCCACACGTATAAACACACAGTCCCTACGGTACTAACTCTCTCAAATGAAGGGCAACACACAGACACTTATTGACTCATAAACACAACCCTGAATTCATATACACCCTCAACACATCGTATTCACACACACACACACACACACACACACACACACACACACACACACACACACACACACACACACACTTGATGGCTGATAGTTTTAGCGTTTTCTCATGTGAATGTGTTTTGTGTCTTCCAGAAAGGGGATGTGATCGACATCATCAGTAAGCCACCCATGGGGACGTGGATGGGCCTGCTCAATAACAAGGTGGGCACCTTTAAGTTCATCTATGTGGACGTGCTGAGTGAGGAGGAGGAGAAGCCCAAGAGACCCGTGAGGAGAAGGAGGAAGGGCAGACCTCCCAAACCCACCTCTGTAGAAGAGCTGCTGGAACGCATCAACCTCAAGGTACACACTGGACACACACTCCTTTACACACCCGCACGTGGGGCGCACAAACACACATGCATTTGTTTAACACACTCACAAACATGCACACGAACACACATACACACAACTCTATACAAACCTCACACACCAATGCTAAGGTGTTCTGTACAAGGTGAATAGCAGTCCTGCAACTTCCCTCCTACAGTCAGAATCATATCCTAGCCATCTAAAAAAAACATCCTGCCTCTTCTGTCAACCACCCAGCCTCTTCTGTCAAACACCCAGCTTAGGCAGCTCAGCCACCCCAGGGAGAGAGCACCATGGGTGGGCTGTTTCTGGATGAGCCCAGCCTGATGAAGCTCTGACATGACAGATTACAGACTAGGCTATGTCCCTGGCTCTCCCCTACTCAAGGACATGAGTAACATAACGGTACATGATCATTGCCTGGGCAGAGCAGAGACTATATTACAGGGTTGAAGACCTCCCATAAGTCTACTACTATCCTACTATATACAGTACATGTGCATCAAGGTACACATGTCATCTCCGTCGTCACATACGTAGAGTGGGAGAGCAGACTAAACACACGACCTCCTAAACCCTCCATTAACAACTGGTGACCATGCGAAGACGTTATACTGAGACTGTTCCACCTTGTTCTGTTTCTGTTTCATGTCACGCTCTGGATAAATGAGTGTTTTTGGCAAGTATTTATTTAGATTTCTCTTTTGTTTATTTAAAAGGAGAACTAGGGAAAATGTTTTTGTCCAGATTTGGTTAGGGTACATTTACTGATGCAGGTTTACTGGTGATTAAATCAAGGATACAGTATGTACACCTTAAAGTGACAAGAAAAAGCTGACTAACAAAAGTAACAAGAGTAAGACGACGTAATAACCTTGCTGACTAATTGTACATAAAACAGAGCTCATTGTGGTCAGGGCGTTGCTAAAAACACAACGACAAAGTGGAGTGTGCTTCGGAGTAGCCATCTTTTTCATATTTTGATCTATGTTTAATCTTCCATTTCAACTTGATTGTAGGGGTGTCTTGTAGCAAATGTGCTTTTACCTTTAAATATGCTTTTACCTTCAAATATGCTAGGGTGTTACATGAAAGACGAAGATCCTTCAAATGAGAAGGTTGTGTAGAGTAGTGGTCTTTGGTTTCGCCTCATCCTTCTTTATCTTAGCAGAAATAGAGCTGAAAGTCCCTTTTAGCTAAGGACGGAAGTCTCTGTGGTTACAGTGGTGACACGCAGTCTGTGTGTATTCTACCCTTCAGATGTGTGGGTTGGACAAAACTTTAGACTGAACCAGTTTCCACAATCTCCTTGTTGAAAGGGCTGAGATGGTAACTTTAGCTGTGCCTGTTCCGAAACACACAGAGGGTGTAGTGTGATATTTTAGACCGTGATTTCTGGTGTCCTCCCACCAAGAGATAACACCACAGGGTGTAATGACTAGCTTTGTGCTCTTGTTAAATTGTGTGTGTATCCTCCTTGTCGCCTGTGGTGAAAGGTGTGGTAGAGAATTTCCTCTACCTCATCCCTCTCTTTCCCACCCTTCCCAACTCTTCCCTCCTTTTCTGGAGCCACATTGGTCAATTTCTTTTACCTCATTGTGTATGTTTTTGCAAGATTAACATTTTGCCCATGTCTTTGAAAACTGGTGCTAGGCCATTTGATCTGTTTAGCTTATAACAGTTACAGTCACGCAAGGGGTAGGAAAAAAACTATCTGGAATCAGTTGTAAAAGAACATGAGATAACCAGAGCCTCTTCTCTCCCCTCCCCTCTTCTTTCTCATCGCCTCTCCTCCAGGAGCACATGCCTACCTTCTTGTTTAACGGTTATGAGGACCTGGACACCTTCAAGCTGCTGGAGGGGGAGGATCTAGATGAGCTCAACATCAAAGACCCTCAACACAGAGCTGTGCTGCTCACCGCTGTGGAGCTACTGCAAGAGTATGACAGTGAGTACACACACACATGAACTCACATGCACACGCACGCACACACTCACACAAACCTTTCGCTCTGTCTGTTTGACTGCATTGTCTCTATGATTCCTACACTACATTGTTGTGTAAGTTTCTGTATATCTGACTATATGGTTTCTGTGTATTGTGTGTGTCTGTAGGCAGCAGCGACCCTGAGCGGAGCGGCCTGTCAGGCTCTCAGGAGAAACTGCTATCAGAGGGCCACATCCTGGTGGGCGACTCACCACGTGACTCCGGCTGCTATGAGAGCAATGAGAACCTGGAGAATGGTAATGACTAGCCTAGCATAGCTTTCCGATGGGATTAGCCTGGTGTTAGCCTAGCCTGGGCCTAGTCTAGCACTACAGTGACTGTGGCTCCTATGATTCCTCTTCCACCTACTCTGCCATGCTATGCTTCTGCATTCTAACATGAACCATCCGTCATCACTCTCCTTTGGACCAAGGCCAGCCAATCAAACCTCCACTCTTTATCCGCCATGTCTGTCTCCTAGCTCCACCCACTTCACACCCCCACTCACCTCCGCCCCACCTACCTGAGTAGTTTATTTTTCTCATTGTCACTCCACTTTCTCTTTCCACTGCTCTCTCCATCTCCAGGCTGTCTCTTCACACCCCCACTCACCTCCACCCCACCTAGCTGCGTAGTGTCGTAGTGAGGGGAGTGATGCATCCCCCATCTCGTTTTTTCTGTTTCTTTTTCTCATTGTCACTCCACTTTCTCTTTCCACTGCTCTCTCCATCTCCAGGCTGTCTCTGTCTTCACTGCAGAAGCCCTATCCTAGGGGACAAGACTCTGACCCCCAGGCCTAGATCACTAGTCTACCCTACAATGAGGCCCTATGTACAAAGGGAACAACACCCCACATCTCAAATGCACCCAACTACTCTGGTCAACTCAATTCCAGTGCTGATGTTCCTCCCATCTCACAATGGTCAGAAAACCCCTACTCCTCATCCTCCGCCCAAGGAGGTTGAGTGGTTGCTGGGAGACCAGTCCGATTATGACACGATGAGAGAGTGTTTCTTTTGAAAGGTGTTATTGTAAAAGCGGAGATCTTGTAAAGTATTAAGTCACTGCCCAATAACTGACTGTAGTATGGTTCTGTAGGTGGTGCGGGAGTGGACCACTCTGCTTCCATTAGCCTAGTGCTGGCTCAATCTCTGTTCTACCTGCCATTTCAAGTCACTTAAAAAAATGTGTTTATTTTCAATAATGACCATGTTACACAATGATCGTATGTGCCTAAACAAGCCCCAAAAATCTTGGATTAAAATGTTGTTGTTTTTTGTTATGATAGTGGATATATATAAAAAAGCCTATTTTCTAATTATGGAAGTGTATTTCAGATCTATATTTGTGAGAACGTTTAGTGTAAAGTTATAACTCCTTAAAAAGACTTGTTTTGCTTTCCGCCTAAAGTTGAGATCTTCAATCTTAACTCAAACCTTTGCTTGAATCATTGACTTCTCTGTCTATGTTTTCTCTCTGTTCTGTTCTATGTGTGTGTGTCATAACTGTTCTAAAAGATGTGCAATCCACTACAGTAGGAATTTGTGTTGTGGAATAAACCACTTCTTTGATTGAAGTTACTTTGGCCTGCTTGCTTCATTTCATGTCTCCTCCTTCTTTCTTCGTGTCTCTTTTTTCTCCATCTCAGTCGTTAACACTCCTCATTAGCTGCATAACATTTAGTGTACATTCTGCATTTTAATTTTGTTTTGTTTTAATTAATAAACTCTTCTTTCACTGTGCCTTTACTCAGTCGCTATGATAATCCAATCTGCATTATTCTGCCTCATAAATTCTCTACTACAGCCATACAGATGTAGGATCTTAATTTGATCAACCTGTTGCAGGAAAATTTCCTGCAATCCAGGACATTTTAAACTTGTCGTGGTTTAAAATGTACTGGGAAGTTTGCCATTTTGTAATTTCTATTCATTTCCACAAAATGTATCCTACAAAAATGTCCATCAATTATAATCCACATAATAATTCACATTTTCTGTTGACGCGGGATTATTTTTCTGCTGTAGCAAACTGACTCAAATTAAGATTTTACATCTGTACCTGTCTTAACCATCCTCTTGCATGCATTAGGACTTTATATATACAGTACCAATCAAAAGTTTGGACATGTCACGTTGTATAGTGATCGGAGACAGGCGCAGTAGCCACCCTTTGCCTTGATGATAGCTTTGCACACTCATGGCATTCTCATATAAAATATATTTTGATTTGTTTAACACTTTAACACTACCCTCTGTAGTGTCATGTGATCGAAGGCCAAGCAGTTGCCATACCAGGCAGTGATGAACCAGTCAGGAAGCTCTCGTTGGATGCAGCTCGATGCAGCTGTAGAACTTTTTGAGGATCTGGGGAGCCATGCCAAATCTTTTCAGTCTCCTGAGAGGGAATAGGCGTTGTCGTGCCCTCTTCACGACGGTCTTGGTATGTTTGGACCATGATAGTTTGCTGCTGATGTGGACACCAAGGAACTTGAAGCTCTCAACCTGCTCCACTACAGTCCTGGTAATCTGTCTGGCCCTGCGGCCTTGTGAATGTTGACTTCTTTAAAGGTCTTACACACATCGGCTAACGAAAGCGTGATCACACAATCACACAGTCGTCCGGAACAGCTGGTGCTCTCATGCACGCTTCAGTGTTGCTTGCCTCGAAGCAATCTTAGAAATCTTTTAGCTTGTGTCACTGGGCACCTCGCAGCTGGGCTTCCCTTTGTAGTTCGTAATAGTTTGCAAGTCCTGCCACATCCTCGGAGTTGGTGCAGTACAATTCAATCTTAGTCCTGTATTTACCCTTTGCCTGTTAGATGGCTCGAGGGTCTAGCGAGATTTCTTATAAGCTTCCGTGTTAGAGTCTCGCTCCTTGAAAACGGCAGCTCTACCCTTTAGCTCAGTGCGGATGTTGCCTGTAATCCATGGCTTCTGGTTGGGGTATGTACGTACAGTCACTGTGGGGGCGACGTCATCGATTAACGAAGCCAGTGACTGATATGGTGTACTCCTCAATACCATCGGAAGAATCCCGGAACATATATAACATGTATTCCAGTCTGTGCTAGCAAAAGAATCCTGTAGCTTAGAATCTGCGTCATCTGACCACTTCCGTATTGAGCGAGTCACTGGTACTTCCTGCTTTAGTTTTTGTAAGCAGGAATCAGGAGGATAGAGTTATGGTCAGACTTGCCAAATGGAGGGTGAGGGAGACACGTCTCTGTGTGTGGAGTAAAGGTGGTCTAGAGTTTTTTCCCTCTGGTTGCACATGTAACATGCTGGTAGAAATTAGGTAAAACGGATTTAAGTTTTCCTGCATTAAAGTCGCCAGCCACTAGGAGCGCCACCTCTGGATGAGCATTTTCTTGTTTACTTATACAGCTCATTGAGTGTGGTTTTATTTCCAGAATCGGTTTGTAGTGGTAAATAGACAGCTATAAAATATATAGAAGAAAACTCTGTTGGTTAATAGTGTGGTCTACAGCTTATCATGAGATACTCTACCTCAGGTGAGCAAAACCTTGAGACTTCCTTAATATTAGATTTTGTGCACCAGCTGTTATTTACAAATAGACACATACCGCCACCCCTTGTCTTACCAGAGGCAGCTGTTCTATCTTTCCGATGCACAGAACCCAGCCAGCTGTATGTTATCCATGTTGTTGTTCAGCCACGTCTCAGTGAAACATAAGATATTACAGTTTTGAATGTCATGTTGGTAGGTTAGTCTTGAATGGAGCTCAACTATTTTATTATCCAATGATTGCACGTTGGCTAATAGGACTGATGGTAGAGGCGGACTTACGTCCGCGATATCTCCGTCTCGTCCTCATGCGAATGACAGGGATTTGGGCCTTGTCGGGTGTCTGAAGTAAATCCTTTGTGTCCTACTCATGTGTATATATATATATATACAGTGCCTTGCGAAAGTATTCGGCCCCCTTGAACTTTGCGACCTTTTGCCACATTTCAGGCTTTAAACATAAAGATATAAAACTGTATTTTTTTGTGAAGAATCTACAACAAGTGGGACACAATCATGAAGTGGAATGACATTTATTGGATATTTCAAACTTTTTTAACAAATCAAAAACTGAAAAATTGGGCGTGCAAAATTATTCAGCCCCTTTACTTTCAGTGCAGCAAAGTCTCTCCAGAAGTTCAGTGAGGATCTCTGAATGATCCAATGTTGACCTAAATGACTAATGATGATAAATACAATCCACCTGTGTGTAATCAAGTCTCCGTATAAATGCACCTGCACTGTGATAGTCTCAGAGGTCCGTTAAAAGCGCAGAGAGCATCATGAAGAACAAGGAACACACCAGGCAGGTCCGAGATACTGTTGTGAAGAAGTTTAAAGCCGGATTTGGATACAAAAAGATTTCCCAAGCTTTAAACATCCCAAGGAGCACTGTGCAAGCGATAATATTGAAATGGAAGGAGTATCAGACCACTGCAAATCTACCAAGACCTGGCCGTCCCTCTAAACTTTCAGCTCATACAAGGAGAAGACTGATCAAAGATGCAGCCAAGAGGCCCATGATCACTCTGGATGAACTGCAGAGATCTACAGCTGAGGTGGGAGACTCTGTCCATAGGACAACAATCAGTCGTATATTGCACAAATCTGGCCTTTATGGAAGAGTGGCAAGAAGAAAGCCATTTCTTAAAGATATCCATAAAAAGTGTTGTTTAAAGTTTGCCACAAGCCACCTGGGAGACACACCAAACACGTGGAAGAAGGTGCTCTGGTCAGATGAAACCAAAATTGAACTTTTTGGCAACAATGCAAAACGTTATGTTTGGCGTAAAAGCAACACAGCTCATCACCCTGAACGCACCATCCTCACTGTCAAACATGGTGGTAGCAGCATCATGGTTTGGGCCTGCTTTTCTTCAGCAGGGACAGGGAAGATGGTTAAAATTGATGGGAAGATGGATGGAGCCAAATACAGGACCATTCTGGAAGAAAACCTGATGGAGTCTGCAAAAAACCTGAGACTGGGACGGAGATTTGTCTTCCAACAAGACAATGATCCAAAACATAAAGCAAAATCTACAATGGAATGGTTCAAAAATAAACATATCCAGGTGTTAGAATGGCCAAGTCAAAGTCCAGACCTGAATCCAATCGAGAATCTGTGGAAAGAACTGAAAACTGCTGTTCACAAATGCTCTCCATCCAACCTCACTGAGCTCGAGCTGTTTTGCTCAGTCTCTCGATGTGCAAAACTGATAGAGACATACCCCAAGCGACTTACAGCTGTAATCGCAGCAAAAGGTGGCGCTACAAAGTATTAACTTAAGGGGGCTGAATAATTTTGCACGCCCAATTTTTCAGTTTTTGATTTGTTAAAAAAGTTTGAAATATCCAATAAAAGTCGTTCCACTTCATGATTGTGTCCCACTTGTTGTTGATTCTTCACAAAAAAATACAGTTTTATATCTTTATGTTTGAAGCCTGAAATGTGGCAAAAGGTCGCAAAGTTCAAGGGGGCCGAACACTTTCGCAAGGCACTGTATATACTGCAAAGGATTTACAGTATATATAAATCTTTTGCATCCGACTCGTGTGTGTGTGTGTATATATAAATAATTATATACACACACACACGAGTCGGACGCAAAGGATTTACTTCAGACACCCGACAAGGCCCACATCCCTGTCATATATATATATATATACTGTATATATATATATATTGGACATGGTCTTCAGAGCATAACAGTTACATAACTGTGATCCACTTTGCATTGTCATACTTGTTTCTCCGGACATTACAATGAGCTACAAAGAGAAAACTACAAATGTACCACTATCACAAAGAATCAGCATTGCTCAGTGTCTGTGTTTAAACATTGATTTATTTTGACTTTGGGGTCAATATTTATTTATTATGCCCTGATAGCAAGTCTTGAATATCTATTAAACAAATGATTGGAAGCTAGCCTGAGATAGGGGATAGCTGGGACAAATATCAGGCAACATTGTGGGTGAAATTGGCAGTAACAAGCACATTGAAACACCACATTAACTTCAATGACGTCAGACTGACTTCAATCTGCATCAATCTTTTAATGCTGTCCAAATTAGTAGAGATAAATGACTGATTTGTGTATGATGTGTGTGATGTCATTTCACTATTCATTATTGCATGAGGCTTGCCATGCGGTATCTAGTGCTGTTTTACACACGTGTGCATGTTGTTCCAATAAGCCATGATGGTAAATTGGCCTCTAACCTCCTACTTTTATACCTGCGTCTGAAATTGTATTATGATAATAGCACCATCGGGATTGGAATAAGAAAGTATAGTCCTCTATAGAACTGGGACGATAAACTGAAAATGATCTGCACTGACCATCATGGACATTTTGTTGATATCGTTCATAGTGATGAATAACCTACAGGGTTATGAAATGAAGAACTTTTGCAAATATGGGTGATTGTTAAAGGATAGTTTGGGATTTTCCCCAGAGTCAGATAAACTCGTGGGTACCATTTTTATGTCTCTGCATCCAGTATGAAGGAAGTAAGAGGTAGTATCGCCAGCTAATGCTAACTAGCTTAACGCAAAGACTGGAAGGTGTAGGGTTTTAATGGTAAATATAAATAAATACTGTGGTGCACATTGTTATGAACATTCTATATATTTTTGTCCATATCGCCCAGCTCTAGTTCTCCACATCTGCCCCACTTGGCAGTATTGCACTCATAAGGCTACAATCACAAAAAAATATAATTTTCTTGTTGTTGTTATTACTCTAGCTAGTTCACCGTAACGCATTCTAGTTTTGTCTTAGCTATGTCATACCCACATAAACATGTGGTGTAAGTAGAATATGCAGTATGACATATGGATTTATACTGTAACATGCATGTTTTCATGCTTTCTACTGACAGATAACCCATGACCCTGGGTCCAACTGTACTCTTAATCATGATCAACATTCTGATGTATAAGGCTGTGGGTCAGAGGCTGAACAATGGAAGAGGAACACTTCAGTGTCACTGCTGTAAAGCTCTGTGTGTGAACGGGATTGTTCCAGATTCACATGTCCTCTTAGAGGAAGTTCACATTCACAGCTGATAGTGATAAATTAAAAATGCTGTACAAATGGCACAGAACCCATAGTGACATGAAACCCATTACATCCAGTACATGCAGTAAGTACACCTTAGTTTCAGTTCTCAGTTTTGTTATGTCCCCATCGAAGTCTGTTTTAGTTCAAATTCTGAGGATATATTTATGCAACCGTTCCCAGCTCTAAAATGAAGAGGGATATGTTTTACTGTGTTTCAGGCAAGACCAGGAAGACATCTCGCTCCAACCGCTCCTCTGCGGGCCTCCAATCCCCAGACTACCCCACCCTGCCCATGACCCAGTCTACTGAGGCCCTGCAGCAGAGCAAACTGGAGCGCACAGCCAAGTTCACAAAGCACTTCTTCCTCAAGCCCACCCTGAGGGGCTTCAGCCTGCTGGGGCTGAGGAAGGGCCCCCGCCGGAGCCCCATGCCGGCCAGCCGCAGCTGTGAGGACGTGGACGGGCCCCCGGAGGCTACCGGGCCCCAGGCCTGGAAGAGATCCCACTCCCTCGGGGACCTCCACTGGGAGCAGGCCTTCGACCAGAAGAAGGACTACAGCCTGGAGCTTAAGCCCGCTAAAGGTGTCTCCAAGTCGGGTAACAGCAGCAGGGTGAAGGGCCTCCAGGGTCATGGAGATGGGAGTTCATCACTGGCTCAGAATGGAGGGAGTGCTGTGAGCCCCAAAGGGCGTTCTGACCAACCCCCTGTGCCCTCCCAGCTGCCCCTCAGACCCCCCTGTCCCACCGCCCCGCTTCCCCAGCCCCAGGAGACCCTCCCCAGCCCCCTCCCCAGCCCTCCTGAACCCCAGCTGAGGGAGAGGAGCAACCGGACTCACCCCAAAAAGCCCCCAGTCCCCCCTCCCGTTCCAGTCAAGAAATCCAAGGAGCGCCTGGCCAATGGGATACGCCACCGCTCCCTTGTCCTTTCCTCCCCCACTCATTCCTATACTTCCACCCACTCTCATTCCCCCAGCCCTGTCATCAGCAGCCCCAGTGCCCCAGCCCTCCCCAGTAAGGCCTCCAGTACCCCTGCCTCCCCCTCTCCAGCCTCCCCTGCCTCCACCACCACCTGCTGTCCAGAGCCAGAGGAACCAGGCACCCCCCCAGCCGTGCCCCCTCCCTGGCTGTCTGACCTGCCCGAGGCGGCCTGCCCTCAGGCTCAGATCCAGGGCGGTGGTGGCAAGATGGCGGTGGCCAGGAAGGTGTCCTATGCTAAAATGGCAGTCGATCTCCACAG
The DNA here is from genome assembly GCF_036934945.1 of Oncorhynchus masou masou. NCBI lineage: Eukaryota > Metazoa > Chordata > Actinopteri > Salmoniformes > Salmonidae > Oncorhynchus > Oncorhynchus masou. The sequence continues at coordinate 26,367,431 of NC_088227.1, forward strand.
TGTGCTGGAGCAGAGACTGGAGGCCGAGGGCATCGACCTCACAGAGGAACCCTACTCAGACAAAGTCAGTTACCACCACAGCCTGTATCTATGGTTATGTACCTGTTATTACTGTGTAGAATACACACACACACACCCATCCACCACAGCCTGCTTCTATGGTTATGTTCCTGTTATTAGTGTGTAGAATACACACACACTATGGTTATGTTCCTGTTATTAGTGTGTAGAATACACACACACACCCATCCACCACAGCCTGCTTCTATGGTTATGTTCCTGTTATTAGTGTGTAGAATACACACACACACCCATCCACCACAGCCTGCTTCTATGGTTATGTTCCTGTTATTAGTGTGTAGAATACACACACACACCCATCCACCACAGCCTGCTTCTATGGTTATATTCCTGTTATTAGTGTGTAGAATACACACACACACAACCTCCACATCCTCACTCACACTCACAGGCCAGTTTGTCACAGCTAGGGGTTATACAGGACACACGTAGATGTGGGTATGCTTCTTTAAGACCATCTCACAACTAAAGAAATGAAAGAAACACTTTAAAAACCAGTGCAGATTGGACCACTGGCCCACTCTGTGAGGGAGGACATTAGAAGTCAGTGTAGGAATCTACTAAAGGACACACTGCAGGTCAATAAATACATTATTAGAAGCATTAGAAGGTTGAGTTTTTGTCTCCTGGCCGTCAAGGCCTTTTGATTCTCCGTTTTGTTTACTGCACTCAGACATAACAAGACTGTATCCTATATCCTGTCATATGGCTCTCGCTTCCTGTCAACAGTGGAAGTGGGTTGCTTTGGTATCCATACAGCAGAAAGAAAGATAGAAAGATAGAGAGAAAAATAAAAAAAGAGGGGGCAGAGTGAGAGAGCAAGACAATGGAGGGAAAATCTTCTGTAGGAGGCTGAAGCTCAGTGAAGGCATGGGGTTATTAAACAGTCAGACACCGTGCCGGAACCAGAGTCCAACACACACAGACAGACAGACAGACAGACAGACAGACAGACAGACACGCAGACGGACAGACACGCAGACGGACAGACACGCAGACAGACAGACAGGCAGGCAGGCAGACACGCAGACACACAGACAGGCAGGCAGGCAGGCAGACAGACAGACAGACAGACAGACAGACAGACAGACAGACAGACAGACAGACACACAGACAGCACTGCACTGTACTGCTGGGTTTATATTAGTGAGGAATAATGCTGCAGTGCAGAGACACTGTCCAGTCACTAGGGGTGCCGTCTTCAGAGAAGGGCTTTGTTAGGGTCAGACAGGACACTTGGCTGTGGCTCTACATCTACATACACTATTCTATTCCTTCACCCTGAGTGGCCTCCGGTCCAGTTTGGCTGGGTTGTCCTGGACTGGACATGACTCCAGGTGTCTGGAGCTATTGACAGAGAGAGAGAGAGTTTTAAAAGTTTTCCCCCACTGAATTCCCTTTTATTCTCTGTTCATGCATGGCAACCATTGGCTAGTCTAGTCCAGCTATGACATGTTATGGGATCTCCCGCATCGTTTGCGTGTCTCTGTAACTGAGCTTATCTCCCAGCCAATGGGCTCGTCAGTTGGCCAGTGTTTTGACTCGTTATTTCACATTATTAGTCTACTTCAATCCCTCATGAACAGACAGAAACTGGGCCTCTCCAGACTCATAATGTTTAAATGAGCAAATAAAGTGAGAGAGCTAGCTCCTACATCAGCCCCTGGTGTCTGAGCTGTTCGAAAACATTCAGTTCTTGTAGAGACTTAGGTTGACAAACTGTGACCGTAGTCAATAAAAGTGCACAGTACAGTCTGCATGTTGTGTTTAGATCTGTGACTTTATGGTGTTGACTGGGGCCGACAGACATTTGTATTTAAACGGAGCGAGGAGCCACTATGGCTTCTGATTGGCTTGTCTAATCTGGGCGTAGGCTGTGGGGAGAGAATTCCACTAGCCCTTTGAAATATGTTTTCTCTGCCTAGCATCCCAGATGTATTACAGATTTACTTCAGGTCATGGTTACTTAGGGTTTTCATGGTTGGGGTTTTAGTATCAGTATTGAGTTGTTGTGCCCACAGGGATAGGGTATATATCAATGGAAACCACTTCTCCTAATGTGCATGAGTTCTCATGCCAACATTTTTCAAGTGTGTATGCGTGTGCGCGTGTTTGTTTGTGTGTATGCATTTGTCTGTGTCCCTCTCCTACTCTCCCCACTCATCCATAGTCTCTCTCTCTCTCCATTTCTCTCTCCCTCCAGCATGGTCGGTGTGGTATCCCCCAGCCCCTGATGCAGCGCTACAGTGAGGACTTGGAGCAGCCAGTGAAGGATGTGGCATCCAACATGGACCAGGTTCGCGTCAAGCAGCTCCGTAAGCAGCACCGCATGGCTGTGAGTACTTTATGGGACAGATTCAATAAGCATTTACATGGTCTTCAAATCAAAGTCAATTTGTCACATGCGCCGAATACAACACGTGTAGGTAGACCTTACAGTGAAATGCTTACTAACAGCCGTTAACCAACAATGCAGTTATAAGAAAATACCTACAAAAGTCGACCAGGGCAAAGTTAGCACCTGTTCTTTTCCTCTAATGATATGTTTAATACTTGCTTTTCCTGTAGTGGGCTAAATCAGAGTGTTTCTTGGTAGTTTTAAACAAATATGGTCTAAGAAGACACCTGTACCAAATCGAATCACATTTTATTGGTCACATACACATATTTAGCAGATGTTATTGCAGGTGTAGTGAAATGCTTGTGTTCCTAGCTCCAACAGTGCAGTAGTATCCAACAATTCACAAAAATACACACAAATTTAAAAGTAAAATAACGGAATTAAGAAATATATAAATAATGTCAGAGTGGCATTGACTAGAATACAATAGATTAGAGTATGTACATATGAAATGAGTAAAACGGTATGTGAACATTATTAGATATAGAGATATAGAATTGAAATGTATGACATTTTGCATCCCAATATTACACTTAATATATGTTGCATTCAGAGTATTCAGACCCCTTCCCTTTTTCCACATTATGTTACTTTACAGCCTTATTCTCAAATCTATTAAATAAAATTTAAATAAATAAAAAAATCTTCATCAATATACACACAATACCCCATAAGGACAAAGCGAAAACAGGTTTTTTGACATTTTTGTAAATTGATTAAACATTTTTTTTTAAAGCATATGTATTCAGACCCTTTGCTATGAGACTCTAAATTGAGCTCAGGTGCATCCTGTTTCTATTGATCATCCTTGAGATGTTTCTTCAACTTGTTTGGAGTCCACCTGTGGTAAATTAAATTCATTGGACATGATTTGGAAAGGCACACACCTGTCTGTATAAGGTCCTACAGTTGACAGTGCATGTCAGAGTAAAAACCAAGCCATGAGGTTGAAGGAATTGTCTGTAGAGCTCCGAGACAGGATTGTGTTGAGATCTGGGGAAGGGTACCAACACATTTCTGCAGCATTGAAGGTCCCCAAGAACACAGTGGCCTCCATCATTCTTAAATGGAAGAAGTTTAGAACCACCAAGACTCTTCCTAGAGCTGGCCACCCGGCCAAACTGAGCAATCGGGGGAGAAGGGCCTTGGTCAGGGAGGTGACCAAGAACCCGATGGTCACTCTGACAGAGCTCCAGAGTTCCTCTGTGGAGATGGGAGAGTCTTCCAGAAGGACAACCATCTGTGCAGTACTCCACCAATCAGGCCTTTCTGGTAGAGTGGCCAAACTGAAGCCTCTCCTCGGTAAATGACTGCCAACTTGGAGTTTGCCAAAAGGCAACTAAAGGACTCTCAGACCATGGGAAACAAGACTCACTATTTTTGTAAATTTGCTAAAAATTCTAAAAGCTTGTTTTTGCCTTGTCATTATGGGGTATTGTGTGTAGATTTATGAGAGGGAAAAACTATTTAATCCATATTAGAATACGGCTGTAATTTGACAAAATGTAGAAAAAGTCAAGTGGTCTGAATACTTTTCCAATGCACTGTATATCACAGAAGACTGAAATATAATACAACTGTTTGACATAGAAACACCAGATTTTCTGAGTGTGTTTTTAGTTATTCATCAATTATGAAATTATAAAAAATATGAATAACATTGCACCCATGAGGCCACTAGAGGGCGATTTGATCATTTGACTGCAGGAAATGTTACTACGGTGTCATTGCTATGGATATATATTTATGGATATTTATGTATTATTATTACACAAAATTCCTAAATGTTTTTCCCGGTATTCCTCAGATCCCGTTTGGAGGTTTGACAGAGATGTGCAGGAAGCCGCTCTCCCCAGGTCACGTGAGCACCGTCTCTGATTGGCTCGTGTCCATCGGCCTACCCATGTACGCCACACCGATGGCAGCTGCGGGATATGACACGTTGGGACGTGTGTCCTCTCTCACAGAGAGCGGTGTGTGGGAAGTGGGGGTGCGGGACGAGAGGCACGTCCGTAGACTTGTGAGCGAGGCCCGATTGGTCAGCGCACACAGAGACGGACAGTCGTAACCGTGACAGTGGAGCCCATGCAGGTGTAACTGAGACAGTTGAACGGCTACGGGAAACAGTTGAGACTAAAGCACAGTTGAGACTAAAGCACAGTTGAGACAAAAGCACAGTTGCAAATAAATGCAGAACTGAATAACTGTGAACGTGACCACAGCACAGCTTCCAGCACCTATTGAGACTTTTGACTGGACTACGGAGTGCGGGTGGTTTGCAGTTGCAGCCCAGCTAACGCTTGAGACTTTTGACTGGACTACGGAGTGCGGGTGGTTTGCAGTTGCAGCCCAGCTAACGCTTGAGACTTTTGACTGGACTACGGAGTGCGGGTGGTTTGCAGTTGCAGCCCAGCTAACGCTTGAGACTTATGAGCAGCAACCTGCTCTTAGGCCCCCGTCTTTATCAATCTGTCTCTCTCTCTTTCTATTCCTCTCTTTCAGATGTTTACGGTGAGATTGTTCCGACTGCCGAGAACAGTTATCAGATGCCTTTAAAACTGACTGTTCCCTTCTGAAACATCCCCCCCCAGTCTTAAAATACTGAGAACTGCCTTTGAGGAAATTAGCACACTTTTCTTACTCTTTTTTTGACTCTCCTTTTAAAGACTAAATGATGTTTTTTTCTGTGTTTCAGAAGTGCTTGATTTGTATCTCTTGTGCAAATAGAAAAGCACTAGAGAGTAGTGAGAGGATGTAGCTTGGCCAAAGCAATTTCTTTCAATGTGCAGATTTCACCTTTGTCGTTAATCCCATTGCTAAATGCTACAGTAGATTGGAGAACATGGTTTATTGCAGATAACACAACAACAACAAATAACACAAAACATGAAATAGGCAAGATTGCTGTTATATTAAGATTTAAAATCCTTATTTTCTATCATGCTATAGTGTTTTTGTAATATACTGAACCATATATTTTAATTTCAAGGTGTTTTTACAGTATGTGTACAATAAGTATTGTGTGTCTGCTTTGTGGAATGTCAAAGTCTGAATGTCAGTCATTGTAAGTATAAACAGTCAGACAGATCTCGACATGAGTTTATACAGTATTTCAGATTATATTGCAGATTTCTTGGTTGCATGTAATCCTCCAATATGTAGGTCCTTACAACAACACTATCTACACAGTACTGCTCTAATAATCTTACATGGGAGATCAGCTTTTCTTTGCAGACAATATCGTCTCCATATATCTATCCAGGCGGATTTTAAGTTGCCTTACCATTATGTAAAAAAAAACAATTAGATTAATACGTATTCATGTACTCAGCATTATAAATACAGCAGGCATTTCAACCCCCATCTTTGACTAAGGCTTGATTCCTCAAAGCCTCACCGGGCCAATATGTTTTGAATGTGCTTGTAATGACAGTGATTGTTAGTAGAAGACACACACACATGCACACACACGCGAGCAGCCACATAGCTCTGTCGGTAGTGTCCTTGCTGTTCTTGTTAAGCACAGATGTTGATCCACATGAAGTCTAATTTAAACACAGTGTTCCATGTTCAACGGCCAGCCATAGACCAGCTCAGTACTGTAGACCACAGAGACAGACTGAGACATGATGTAGATGATCCACTCAGAAGGAGGGGCAAAGAGGAGTGCTACAGCTGTTCCACAGAGACCCAGCTAACAGCTGGTTTATCATGTCCGTCTGAGCCTCTCTTGGAAGAACAAGAACAAGAAGGGGGGTGTCTTAGAGAGAGACACAGTCAGGGAGTACAGATGAGAATGGGAATGGACTGAATCTCCATTCACTGACCAGCAGACCAGACCTGTGAGTCCCTAGCAGTGGATTCCTAGTCCAAGACCGGTGTGAATGGAACCACCTTTGTAATGTTATTCTAGTTATGTGAAGTACTACATATTGCAAACAATATTCAAGTCTTATCCCTTGTCTCGGGTTTCAAAATACAAGTTTGCAGAGTGGTGTAACGCAGGGGTGCTTTTGCAGTGGACACTCGATAGAAGTTTGATGCCTTTTCTCTTCAATCATAGTGGAGCTCCAGGTTAGCCTGGGAGACACTTGTAGGCGGAGTTTTTAAAGAAACAAAAATACCTAAAATTTAAGATGTAAAAAATACTGTCACTGTAAAATGCACTTTAGAAAGTAAATAAAAAATGTTTAAGCAAAATTGGCAAAATGTTCTTTAAGTCTGTAAGCAGACATTTGTTTTCAGGTAATGTAAAGGGTTTGATTGAATGGGTTATACTGGTATTTAGTTATCTTAGTATAGTTCCCAATGCCAAGTCAATGTACAAATGTAATTAATAATAATTCATGAATTAACCTGTTCCAATTACTTAACTTCCAATTTACTTTTGCAGTCTTACAGAAAACGTAATTACATATATGAAATGGTTAACAAGAGTTGCACATTCTGTATATGTAATTAGTATTTAAATAACTTATTTTGGGGCTTTTCATATCAACTGTAATTACTATACAAATAGCAATACCTTCCTGCAAATTGCATTAGCCAGTGAAAAGCTACAGTGTTTATTGTAAAATATAAGTGTACAAATGATTTAATTTGGTTTCAACTAGCTAATGATTGTCTATAAAGATATTCTTGTGTATTGAAACAAAAAATGATGTCTAACTATTTGTCATTCTGAAATATAATAAAAACGCTATCGCCATCCTCTGTGTTTACACACACACACACACACACACATACACACACGACGCACAAACTCACCACTTCTGTCTGATGCGAGGTGTGGGCAGTGAGAGTTATTGGACTATTTGACTACTGTGGTTAACACCTAAAACCTAAAACCTGCACCACATGTTGTTCTGTGATTGCTGAATTTCTTATATTAATCTTAATTTTATGTGTGGATAATAAGTCTCAGTATACAATAACAGGCATTGCATTACCAGACTGGATTTTATTAAAACTCTCTGGATCCCAACACAGGATCAGTCTGCTGAATAAGAGCAGAGGCTGATTTCATTTCTCTGCGGTTTGGAGAGGGAAGAACAATCTGATTTACTTTTGACCCAAGGCTCCCTGGCATGGATGTCTGCTTGGCGCAATGAGTTCATGCCCTCTCCATAAGTGTGTAGGGTGGGGGCGGGGTTGCAGTGTTTGTGTGTGTGTGTGTGTGTGTGTGTGTGTGTGTGTGTGTGTGTGTGTGTGTGTGTGTGTGTGTGTGTGTGTGTGTGTGTGTGTGTGTGTGTGTGTGTGTGTGTGTGTGTGTGTGTGTGTGTGTGTGTTTGGGGTGGGGTGGGGTGGGAGTGCAATCAGTGTCTGCTTGGCATAATTCATGAATCCCCTATCCAGCAGGTTTTCCCATGTAGTTCCCAACCAGGGGTTTGTAATAGAGTGCATTCTGTTGTGTGTAGTTGTGCCTGGCTTGGAACGACACTGTTCCTGTCCCAAGCAAACAGGTTCCAGAACACATTTAACTCCCCCGTTAACCATAGCCATGGGAAGCAGAGGTGCTGAGGGTGTTTAGGGGTGCTGAGGGATAGAATAAAAGTATAAGAAATTATAAAAAGTTTCCACAAAATTTGTGAACTAGGCCTTTATTACTCCTGTATGAGCGGAGACCCCCCATCTTTTGACCCCCAACGCAAAACATTTTCTTGCGGCCAAGCCGTTTACATTGGCCTTTCAAATTAGGGCCAAATTCTAACTGCCCACCAAGGCCAGCCCAACCCGGGTTGAATTTAAATGCCAATGAAAACAAGGTTTTAGTCTTTATAAACATAGAAATAGAATGAGATTCTAGATCTGTGTTTATACCCATGCTTTTTATGGTTTGGTTAGACTGTTTCAAATAGAGACCATTGCTATGACTACAATACAGCTGCTATCACTAAAAGTGAGTTAGAGGACCAATATACAGTAAGTGTCTGTCTACGTCTGTCACCAGAATGCGAACGTTATTGTACAGGATACGGTCTCATTGTACTATGTCAATCTGGGTCCAGCTGTTCTATGATTGCCACCAGAAGATTGTTGTATCTGGTCACGTGGTCGGAGAAAGCTGTGGTCAGTTAGAGGGAGAGATTTACGACCGGTTGTTGTGGCTTTACATTCCTCCTGTCTCCTTACTGCAGACCTGAGGGGTAGAGGGAGTAGAGAGACACTAGAAAGGGAATGTTTACACACTCACACCTACACTTGGAAGGGTGAAGGTTGGCGGTCCACTCACTAGTTGTTTCGACTAAGTGGGCTTGCATCCCCTTAGGTAATTCAAATGTAGGCCTAATTAGCGCCTTACTCCTTATTTACCATAGCAAATGACCATCCTGACTCTGAGCATGGCTGAGGCAGTCCTTTCAATCACCATCCGCATGGAAAGAGAGTGAGGCTGTATTGTAGCCCACACACCACCCACTTTCCTCACTTCCATGATGTAGCCTATACTTGTACCCATACCATAGGTATAGCATTCTTTCACAGGCTGCCTTACATACGGCTTCATAATACACCAGTCTGTGTTGCCTGTTTGTGCCAACTACGTAGCATATACCTTAAATCACACACAACAGACTTTTTTAACCTTCAAACCCAACCAGTGCCTTGACTGATTTTCTTATGCCACTTGCACCAATTTGTGGTTATACTTTATCCCTTTTACAGTAATATTCCCCACCAAAAGCACCTTTGATTGTTTTGGAATAGGCTACCTGCTAGCACTCTTTCTACTTATGTTATGTAGAGTAGCCTACATGTCCGAACTCGTCTTAATGTGTATTAATGTCATGTCCTAATTGCTAAGAACGAAACTCTGTAAAATGAAAAACCTGTCTTGACAGTATGACAGAAGGCCCACATTACCTATGTAGTCTGTTGCCGTACACGCGGTGACGCTGTTTTGCACCTAGACTCAGAAAATATCTGCAGATTTTTTTTCTTCCACATTCAGTAATCTGACACCGCCGCTGGCTCAAAACATCTAAACCGAAGGATGAACTCACAACTTCATTGGCAGAAATAGTCCGAGAGAACAGACGAGAGAGACCGAACGGAGACGAAAACCGAGTGCGCAAATAACTCGTGGCGGCGGCGGGTGCCTGCGTTTCCTAATAGGTGTCCGTTTCAAATAATATCAAAGCAAGAAGTTTCACTTTCCACAGGCGGATGGGTGACTATCGCTCTCGGCGGCGCTTTGTGAGGAGGAGATGATGAAGAATTTCAGCAACAGTCCCCTTCACAATAACCAGACTCCAAACCACATTAGAGATTGGAACAACAAAAAGTTCGGTTTTCTCTCGGCGGTTCTGTTACGTTTTTCCCTGCGAGGTTATGGTTTTTGCATGGCTAGTCTATTCATCTTCTGTTTTGGGTCTCTGTTTTACCAGTTGAACGGGGGACCCCCCAACATTCTATTGGACATCCGACAGTATCTCGGTAAGAACTTGTTATTGAACGAATGTATCTTCTGGTGGTGGTGATCGCTTTTGAGTAGCCTAGAGTTTCGCAACATTACCAACGTGTACAATAAGTAGGCTACACGGCTCTTTGAGGACGTGTAACGGCAAGTTTACTGTTGCATACTGTTATACCACCTTCAATGCATTATCCTTTTCTTGTACCGCCCGGTTCGGGGCCAATGGGTCCTCTTTGATTACTTTTTATTAATGACCCAGGGACAGCGCAAATTTAGAGATGGCAGATTTACCTTTTTTTTCCCCCCCAATAGTAAATCCATGTGATAATGTTTCTTCATATGAAGCTGGATACATTGTGCCATAGATATTGTCACATACTCACATTGATTGATTCCAATTGTTGAAGGAAGAGACAGTTTAATTTGTGTGAGCACTCAAAGTAGCGTTATCTGGAGCCTAATGACAGTGCTTCTTTGGTTGAGCAGTAGAGATCTATTATTGTAATCTAACCCCGACAACTGTAAAGATTAATACTATGTTACCTTGGTGTTTCTCGAAACGGGCAGATGCGCCCTGTGGACTGTCACATAGCGGCCCAGACGTGACACTTTGCTGAGTGACACATAACGCAAACAGGGCGCAGCAGGTAAAAGTGAATTTATACTTGATCGGAAAATGTGATCGGAAGCTTTGTATGGCGATTGTAACGGAATGGCGGAGCCTCCGGAGGCATGAAGGGGCCAAATCAAGCTTCATACCGCATCACCGTGCATCTCTCAAATGTAACAATGTGGAGGGCTCTGTATAGCTCCACATTGACATGATCGGTTGACGGTGTGTGATTGGTCACAGTAAATGCTGTATAGCCACTTCCAACCCAGACAGACCAGGCCTTTAGCTCTGTATTCAGATACCCATGAAAAGTCAATGATTCAGTCACTCCTTATCTGCTTCATCAGTATTCAACCATCAGTCATTTCTTACCAACAAAATGTGAATAACTTAATGTGCCCCATGTTCAGTGTTTCTCAAGTGTTAGATAAATGTTCTCATCTTCTCATGGTCACTTGAGGCCTGTTCATTCTCTGTACAGCACCAGCCTCGGGTCCTGAGGTGATTTCATATCAGCAGATCACACACCTGGAACCGGCACACCAGTTGCCAGGAAGTGTGTGTGAATGTGGATTTGTTCTGTACTACACTTGTGTTCTGTTCTTACAGGGAGATTGTGTTCTTTAGAATGTGATAAACTGGTAAATCTATAACTAGAGTCACTCACCACACATTCACTGATCCCCCATGAGTGAATGAGTGAGTGATTGAGTGAAGGAAAAAGACACACACACACACACACACACACACACAGTAAAATGAAGGAAGGACTGTATGTGGATGAGGACTGACTGGTTCAGGATTTCTGCTGCCACCATGGCGCATCGGTCAGAATGCAATAAGGAATTTATGCCTTTGTAACTTTCAAACTCATTATTAGTCACGATTATTCAGGATTATCCGTAATCATGGTAGAATCCACATTAATGTAGAAGTGTTCAGAAACAATTCTATTTTTATTTACAATAAAAGGCACTCCAAAATGACTCAGTAAATGATTTACCATTCATTTCTATTGGGCACAAAATCATTTGAAACAACCAAAACAAACGGCAAATGCATCCAACAAGTTTGTAGAGTCACAGGCTTGATGTAGTCATTGCGTGCTGGGAACATGAGACCGAAATACTGAACACATATAAGTGAATTTGTCCTAATACTTTTAGTCCCCTAAAATAGTGCTGTAATTTCTAAACGGCTCAACCGATATAGATGAAAATACCCTCCAATTAAAACTCATAGTCATTGTATCATTATAAATCCAAAGTTCTGGACTTCAGAGCCAAAACAACAAAAAGTGCCACTGTTCCAAAACGTTTGGAGTTCACTGTAAGCAGTCCTACCTAGGGGCCTGTCAGACACTGGGGCTACTATAAGGGGCTTCCAGGAGTAGGGGAAGCATTATGTAACAGTGACATAACTATACCATATCATCACTACTGCATTGGGGGAAGAGTTACCACTTACTAGGGAATCTGTATCAATCCGTTCCAAATACTGCATATTAAACTCTAGGACCCCTGACGTTGTCTTCTTCCCTCATACCTGCAGGGGTGGAGATATATACATGAGGGGGAAAAGAAAAGGAGCGTAGAGAGGGATTGACAGAGGGTGGGAGCATGGCCGAGATGGATGAAGAGAGCATGGGAACTAATAGATTGTTTATGGAGCACTTTTGGATGGAACTGTAAGAGGTTCTTCTAGTGTTCTTTAAAGGTCCAATGCAGCCATTTATATCTCAATATCAAATCATTTATGGGTAACAATTAAGTGCCTTACTGTGATTGTTTCAATTAAAATGGTTAAAACATTTTTTTGAAATTGCTCTTTGCTATGAAACTATTTCTAAAGCAAGAATTTAGCTAGGACTATCTGGGAGTGGTCTGAGTGGGGAAAACTGAAAACTAGCTGTTTTTGGCACTCTTTCTTATTGGTTTATTAACTAATTTACTGCCTGGTGTTGCCACCAGGCAGACCAAAACTCCATCCCACCAAAACAGTCTGAAATGTCAGGCAGATTATTTTTCAAACAGCTCTTACACTAAAAGGGCAATATCATATTTGTCACAGTATTATTCCAACCTCATAGTGTGGAAATACTGCATATATAAAACACAGGAGAATCATGTTTTTGACTGCACCAGGCCTTTAAGGTCACTCAACACAATGGATGGCAGAATCTCATAGTATCTGTTTGCTTTTCTTACTCTCTTTCCCTCTTCTTTCATCTCTTTTCATCTCTCTTTCTCCCTCTCCTCCCTCACCGCTTCCCTCCCTCCCTCATCTTCCCGATCTGTCAGTGAGGGTGTGACAGATGTGATCAACAGAGCTAGGTGAGGTGAGGCACACTCCAAACACACCGAGGGGAAATCCAAAACCTCCCAGGCTAGTATATATTGAGAAAGTTGTAATAATGAGGTATTGTGTGGTTGTCCCTCAGTGTCCCAGAGTGATGGGCAGCCCAGGGCAGACCAACTGGCTTTTATGTGAGACAGGCGATCAGTAGGATTTATTCACCTTCAGCCACCAGTGTTTCTTTTGGCGGAGGAGAGTGTGAGTGGGTTTTTCTCTTTGGCTTATGCAGAGGTAGGATTGTGTGTATTTGAGAGTGAGAGTGTCTGTATGTGTGTGTGGGGATGTGTGTCTTGCTCACTCACGCAGAGGTACTGTAGGAGGAACAGGCCCTGTTTTGTTTGGGCCGGTGGGGAGGTTGGTGTTTGAGGGTGTCACTCAACATATCACTGTGGTAACTTGAACTGCTCGGGCGGGTAGGCCCTCCGACTCAGATTTACTGCCCCTTTCCTCTCCGTTCCTTCTCATTACACACACACACACACACACACACACACACACACACACACACACACACACGCACGCACACGCACACACACACACACACACACACACACACACACACACACACACACACACACACTGAGCAGTGACCCAAAATCCCCCTTTAATTCAATTATTTCTGTGGGCCGTGCCAAGCAGCCACCATAGATCCGCTATCCAAAGGTGTGTGTGTGTGTGCATGCGTGTGCGTATACATGTCGAGGGTCATTTGGAGCTGAAAATTTGTTGAGATTGAGATGTAATTTTTATGGATGATTGTTTGGGTAATTTGCTGAAGAACTGTACAGTTCACTCGGTGAACGAGAAATGCAGACTCTAAAAGTGTAGCATTAGAGTAATCGGAAGGCTACAGTGCTTCCACCCACCACTCATCTATCACACATGGAAACATCCTACCTGGCTCTTAGTTCAAATAGTACCTTTTTTTCTGAGTGGATAGTGAGACTATCTAGAATCTAAACAGTGCAACATAGGGTTCTACATGGAACCCAAAAGGGTTCTATGGGGACAGCCAAAGAACCCTTTTAGAACCATTTTTTTAAGAGTGTAGAGATGTTAATCTCAGCATCTGCTGATTGGACCAATTGTATTAATAGTCTTTGATATGTTCTGGCATCAGCCCACCTGCCTGAGGAGCTGTGCCTGGAATTAAAACAGAGACAGAGAGGAAGAGGAGGATTCCTTTCTTTCTGTCTTCCTCCTCTTTCTCTCCTCTGAATGACTGCTTTATAAACAGCCAAGATACATTGGGTTCCAGGAATGTTCAGACAGTTGAAGATTCCAGTCTTACGGTGATGTGCTTTTAACGACCCGACCTACAGATCAGACGATGTTTGTGTGTTTGTATGTGTGCATGCGTGTGACATGTGTAGTGTGTGTGTGTGCAAATAGGTGTGTGTGTGTGTCTGTCTGTCTGTCTGTCTGTCTGTCTGTCTGTCTGTCTGTCTGTCTGTCTGTGTGTGTGTGTGTGTGTGTGTGTGTGTGTGTGTGTGTGTGTGTGTGTGTGTGTGTGTGTGTGTGTGTGTGTGTGTGTGTGTGTGTGTGTGTGTGTGTGTACCATAGCCCAGGGACCATATAGTCCAGTTACATTGAAGCAGTGTGTATTATAATTTGCCTCCATTAATCATAAGAGCTGGGTGAGTTTACACTGTCAGAGTCTCACAAACTGTCTCAATGAGCAGTGCTCTGCTCAAAAGCTCTCTGTCACCCCTATATACCCTCACAGACCCTGGGTCCAGACGAATAAGCAGTGTTGACCGGAACGTAGAGAGGGGTCTCCTTTTCCCTGACCCAGGCCTCTCAGAGCCACCAGAACAAGTCATCAAGGGCAGAGGAGCCCTCTCTCTCTCCCCCTCCCTCCCTCTCCCGCTCACTCCCTCAGTTTGCCCATAACAGGACAGGAAGAGAGTGACATTTTTAGGTGATTTCATATGAAATCAAGAATCTACAGTTTGGCTGCCAACCAATTAGGATTAACACCTGCTAATATGACCAGCAATGTCACTCAACTGTGATCTGAACACCAGTAAAAACAGAGAGAAGGGAGAGAAAAGAGACACACCAACACACCAACACGTCTAACTGAACACGAGTGATTAAAAGCATCACACTAGAGTGGACCCCACTGAGTGTCACACACACATAACACACGTCACACACACACACACACACACACACACACACACACACACACACACACACACACACACACACACACACGTCACACGTGCTGATTAGACTGACGTAACACAGTTTGACACAGTTTGTTGTCGGCTACCCGCAACTCTGACATTAAGTACACCAGGTCTCCTACGCACATAGTAATGCAACCACATAGACTTTATAATAAACATATAGGCAAGACAAACAAACACACATGTAACACTAAGGAAGTTGTTGCCGATTTCCGCCACTTGGATTAAGGAGGTGAGGGAGTGTCCAGGGAGAAGGAGAGTCTAGGTGGAGTAAGGGCACTATACCTAGAACCCTCATTCACGTCTTTACAGTTCCATACTTAAAAACCACCGTCCCCGTCTTCCCACGGTACGCCGACCTCGGCGTCGCAAAGGGGATCCCCTGAATGAACAAACGCTGCCTGCCTGATATACCGTGTTGACTTAATTAACAACTAGGCACACCTGGGACTGTCAGACCAACAAGGGGGCGTTCACAATACATTCGACTGTTCTTCACCATTACATCTGCACTAATATACATTGGCGCAATCGTTCCATATGCCCACTTTCAACACTGGGGGCACACACACACATGATCACTGTCAGAGACACACACACACACATGATCACTGTCAGAGACACACACACACACACATGATCACTGTCAGAGACACACACACAAGCAAGGAGCCTTGATGAGCCAGCCGGTCACTTAAGTGTGATTTTTGGCACTGACTTGGCCCTCTGCTCCACTCACACACCAGCAGGCCCATTCCACACTTCCTGTCTAAGGATATTAAAAACAACGGTCAGATTTTACTCATTCATATGTTATTCCCACAGACTGACAGATTTAGTGTTGGAGCCTCTTTAACTAGGGGAAGGGATGCCATCCCATTGGAACAGTACCCATGTGTCACACAGGTGTGAGGTTTCCATAGAAACGGAATGGCATAGAGGTCATTGGTTGGTTGAGTTGTTACTCACAACCTGAGAATGCATAGTACCAGGTTTCCAGTTGGGGACCAGTCTGGATTCTGTGTGAGGGTTGCCAGATAATAAGATTGTTAAAAAAAAAAACTTTTCAAGAGGTCCAACCCAGTACCAGGAGACAGTGCCTTTTCACATCGGCTTGTTCTGTACATGTATATACGTGATACACAGCTGTGAATATACAGCCAGGTCGTTTAAGATTTACGTCTGCATTGAAAGTCAATGGGGTTGTGGATGTGTGTAATCCCATGTCTCTGGATCAGAATGTTGTGTGTTCAATCCCAGTCATGGAAACAAACATTTTTATTTTTTTATTTTAACTTTATCCCAAACCTTTACCGTTAACTTAACCATTTGGAATGAGTGCCTAAAGTTAACCCTTAACTTCTACATTTGTTGTTTGGAGAAATGGAATGCTACAGAACAGCAGGAGCAACAGAAACACTTCAAAAAATGACGTTTGGAGCAACTTCAAAATTGGAATTTTGGAGAACGTGGATGAACGTTTAATTTTGCAGTGAGACTGTGAGAGCTTGTTGGAAAGTAAGCCGTTATGGTCTGGTATTGCATCCCGGCAAAATAAAATGAGTCGTTTATGTTCCAATTTGCACTGTGGTTTCGTCGAGAACACTTCCATTTTGCCAAGGCCGAGATGGGTGACAGAGACGCATGCAGACAACAGTTGAGGCATCAATTCAGGCGACAAGTGGAGGCCTAATGACAATGGCAGATTGCAGATTGTCATTATAATACACGTTGTGCTGTTTTGTAACTGATGTGTCTTATCAGTCATCAAATTGCTCTGTTTTGATGCTGGAATTATTTTGGAAGTGGACGAACGTCGATGTGTAGTTTACAGGAAGGGGTGCCTTTAGGGAGGGATGGTTTGACAATCAGAAGGAAACATCATGACTGGTTGTGTTTATGCCACATTAAAAAGTAAAACATGTTAAAAGTTGTATGACTAATCTTTACTAGGCTATCAGGCCACCAGACATCATATGAAATGAAGGGGGATAATATGTCATTCTATGATTTACACCGAGACCATAAAACACTTTGGAGTCTCATACCGGTGAGATTGGCTGGTGATTTATAAAGATAAAGTAGTGTAGGGATTTGGCTCCTGTTGTGTACTATTGATTTTGGCATTAGAGATTAGATTGACTTGAATCCAAGGTTGTGTGTCAATATTTTAAAGTGGCTTCCTGAACCTGTCTCTTTTCTTTCATCCTTATCTACAGGTGAAACCAAGCCAAGCGCTAGCTTCTTCTCTATTGTTTTCACCCACTGTGTGCAGTCTATAGAGGAAGGAAAAGAGGCAGGATCACAGTATTGGGAGACAACCCAAGTGTATGCGCATCATTTCACCCACTCTCCTCCTGGCTGACACACTTACATCATACAGCACCCTGCCCAAATAGAAGCTTGTTTTAACTACAGTCTGTGGTAACTTCTCCTGCTTGAGAAAACAACAGGCGTCCTTCCCTACTGTGTTGGGCTGTGCTCTGTTTGTTTACCTGTTTCTTTTAACCCACATGCTGCCTCGTTAACTGAGTTTAGGGGTCAATAAAGAGGGAATGTGTTTCACATGACCGGCATGCCTGCTAGAGAGAGAGCCAGGTGTCAGGTGATGCTCCCTCACCAAGTCGGGTTTTTTTTGTTGACTAATGGTTCAAATGGTTATATCATGGATCATTTAGTTATCAGATTTTTTATTTTAGGACCCCTGTAGGTATGTAAAAAAATATATATTCAAAAATGATTGAATAAAATATTGAATTTGGCCTTCACTATTATAGCCCATAGAATCACATTGCATAACACATTCATAATGGCAAAACAGACAGATAAACAAAAAATGTCATAAGGAATAAGGTTTTGAAGAGTCTGTCTTATATCTAAGAGATATAACAAAGCTCAGTAAATGTATAAATCTTTTGGGACACATATCTACCCCCTTTTTTTTGTTGGCATAAAATTGCTTCCATACTTCCATTCATTTTTTAAATGGGTACCCTGTTGCCTTCAGGCGTAGAGTACAACGGAGAGGGTTCTTCTTGAGTGTCTCCCCTTTCCTCAGTTTGTAGCCCAAATGGTTCCGACGCGACAGACGTTTTCGTGAGAAGACCGGTTTCCAGATGTCTCCTTGTCTGACAAACAGAGTTTTAGTTCTGCCACTTTCCACCAGAGATGCGGATGTTTTATGTTATTATGTTGATAAGATTGACAGTGCAAAGTGCACAAGAGAACTTAAAAAAGCAGGTTTTACTCACTATTGAGCCTCTATTTATATTGAAGGGAGACCATTTCTGAACAGCAAAGGTGGGAAGGGAGAGAGCTGGGGGAGGGGAGAAACCGAGAGACGCTGAGGGAGCAAAACAGAGACAGCGAAGAAAAACAACAGAGCCCCATATCTTTCACATTTTCTAAAGCTCTCCGTTACAGATTAGCGATCACATAAACAAGGTCAGAATGTGAGTCACCTGGGAATAGAAATCACTTCCTGAAGTTTCCAGCAGCCTCCAAAATGGCACACTATTCTCTCTAATCCTGAAATAGTTTACAACCAGAGTCGTGTAGGAGTAATGTTAGCTACATAGGGCTCTGAATAAAAGATGGTGGATGATGTAGGGAATAGGGTACCAGATTTGCTCTACTATCCTGATGGTTCCTGAGTGGGGACAGACACACAGAACACTGTAGGCATGGGGATGGTCAAAATGACCACATAACAGCTACAATGCTACACTAGCCAACAAAAACTCTGAAAACAAAGTAAGGTACCAGAAGTATGGCCATAGTGACCATTGTGAAGGTTAAGTTCAATGCTACAGTACCTCACAACAACATTTAACAATAAAGTGAACTTTACAAGCAAACTTTGACAAACACAATGCTTTACAACATTTTATAAACACGTATGAGCCCTTATAATGCCTCATTATGATAAATACAGTATAATATGTGATGTGCCTAGGCAGCATTCATCCAACAGTCTCTGCAGCTGGTATTTAGCCAGGACATGCTTATGATACGTTTTACAATTCTTTATGACTGCATCATAATGCATTATGTCTGTTGGCTTAAAGTAAAGTGTTACCTTTGCTCGCGATGTGGTGAGGACCAGGGTTTGATCTATTAGTGTGTGCAATATAGAATGACAGTGAAGAAACACAGCTAAATAACTCACACCACATCCATTTGTAACCCTGTAACAGTAGCACACACACACACACACACACACACACACACACACACACTCACACACACACACACACACACACACACACACATACACACACACACACACACACACACAAAGTATTAACAGGTACTTGTCAACTCATTCTCAGACTGTATCTCCAGCGCCACAGTTCCCAACTCCCCTACCAGAGGAGCTCCACTCTTCTCTTCAGGGAGACTCTGTCGTAGGTCAGACCTCAAAGTCTGTCTGCCCTCCTCTCCCGTCTCCCCACTCGAAGGTGTGTCTGGCTGGGCAGAGCAGCAGATCAGCCCCCGGAGCTGGATGAGCTGGCGTCTAAAGGAGCGTCTGAAGATGTAGTAGATAAAAGGGTTGTAGGCCGTGGAGCCCTTAGCGAACAGGCAGGGCAGCAGGGAGACCAGCGGGGCCAGACTGGCCTTCCCCTGGAACATATACCAAAAGCTGAGCACCACGTAGGGAGACCAAGCCACGATGAACCCTGAGCTGATCAACACCGCCATCTGGGGAGGAGAGGAGAGGGGGAGGAGAGGAGGAGGAGAGGGGAAGGAGAGGAGGAGGAGAGGGGGGGTAGAGAGGGGGAGGAGGAGAGAGGGAGGAGAGGATGAGAGCAGAGGAGAGGGGTGTTGAGGAGGAGGAGAGGAGAGGGGAAGGAGAGGAGGAAGAGAGGAGAGGGGGAAGAGGAGAGGAGAGGGAAATGAGAGGAGGAGGAGAGGGGGAGGAGGAGAGAGGGAGGAGAGGATGAGAGCAGAGGAGAGGGGTGTTGAGGAGGAGGAGAGGGGAAGGAGAGGAGAGGGGGAAGAGGAGAGGAGGAGGTGGGGAGGAGGAGAAGAGAGGGGAAGGAAAGAAGAGGAGGAAGAGGGCAGAAGGATATGAGGAGAGGGGGAGGAGAAGGAGAGCAGGAGATGAGGAGGAGGAGAGGGAAAGGAGAGGAGGAGGAGAGACATTTGTCTGTCAAGAACATACGATTAGACAGTGACTAAAGCGTTTCTTAATGATTAAGGCAGGTTTGAGGGTTTGAGGAGTCTAAGCTGATCCTCGGTCTGTGCCTGAGAGCAACTTTAACGAGGAAGAAAAGTGAAGACAAAGAGAAGAGAACTAGAGTGACTATGACAGGGATTCCATGGTTCACACTGATCATCTTCCACATTTTTCACCAGGTGCCTGAGCTCACTGCTTTAGTCCTGTGTGCTATTGTGTTTGTCTTCTTCCCTTGTTCATAATCATCAAAGTGAAATGCTGTGCAGCATGTTGTGCTGTGCCTCAACCGCATGATTCGATAATTGGCATAATTTGCAGACCTAATTAAGGTTACTAAAGATCTCTCTGGGGAGGGCATGGACCACTGCAATAACAATATAATACCATCGTAATAAGTCTGTTATAACACACTGGGCCATGATCATCCATTACTGCCTTGTGTTTTCAGTGTTCGGAAGGGAAACGCTTCAGACTGTTATTGCTGTGTCAGTTTTGATGAACGATGACAGACAGAACACATGAAACTATGTGTGGAATTGTGTGACTGAATTGGTTGCCTGGCTACAGCTTGTACTGTAGGCCTCTTGTAAAAAGGCAACTGTTTTCAAATTTGACAGTGAATGAATACATAAACTCTGTTTTAGAGTGGCGCTCTTCAGCCACGGTACAGTATGTTGGCAAACTTTTCTTTGGGGTGATGAGAGTATTAGGTGTGGTATTTCTCTACTGCCAGATTCAGAACTCTCAACTCTTTCCAATTGTCCAAAACAGGCCTCCACAAAATACTCTGCTTCCTCCACACATGTAGAAGCAGGAAAATATTCAGAACAGTCAGAACCAACGCCATGAAAATATTTGTTTTTGAGGGTGTTTCATTCCAAAAACTACCCCACAGCACCCGCAAGAAATGCTCTGGGCCTCTCTCCTTCTGGAATAAACAGGACACCAGTACATAAAACAATCATAGCATGTTTTATGAAGTAACAATTAGGTGGGTTACACTTGTCTGCAAAACCATTAAATATTGAGCCTGTTTTAGTGTTTTTTTTCTCTCTCTCATTAAAATACTCTTTGTAGAGTCAGTGGTGAGGCCCGGATGGAGGTGTGGGTACTGGATAGAGTTTTGCCCCCAGACTGTGTGCTGTTGTCTGGGGTTGCCAGGGCACTGATGACGGCTGGTTGTGGTGGTGGGTCAGAGAGTGGGTGGTGACGGGCCTGCGGTTACAGGGTGGGACCTGGCTGGCTGTGCCATCATCAGTCATAGCCTTAAGGAGACAGTCAGGGGTCTCCTGCTTTGCTGAAAGGCTTTGACTTTATAGAAGAGGCTGTTGACGTGATCTTCCAACATTCAATATGGAGCTTTACCCCATGATGTTGACATATTGGAACGTAACAAGTTCTTTTGTTTTTAAATCAATCAAATTCTAATCTTAATTATCCCTGTGTAGTAACTAACTGAACCTATTTGTGATGTTTGGTTTGTTGACTCTGGCTGGCATTTAAACGCGTCACATTCCTCTGTTTATAGCCATGAAACACCATGTTGAGTTGTTGTATCTCCCCTTAGGCTGCCACAGAGCCTAGGCCTGTCATCAAACACATGACCATGTCGTAAGCATTCGTCACCGAAGCCAAGTCACTGGTGCCCATTTCAATTCAACTTAAACATTGGTTTTCTGGATTCTTCTCGCTGGGTGGGGTATATGAGGGGGGGGGGGGGGGGGGGTCTGACGAGGCTATTTCTTATCAGTCTCCAGTCATCAGGAACATTCTAATTGCTATTTAAATGTCTTGTTAATTGAGAGCATCACCGCTGTACCTTGTTGTATGGGCTCTGCCTATCTTTATGCCCTGGCACAATAACCACAAACCCATCTGCTACACTTATTTAATGCCCTTGAAAAAAAATATAGAGGTCTAAAATAGAACCTTAAATTTGCAGTAGGACAGATAGAATAGAACATTAAATGTGCAGTAGGGCAGATAGAATAGCGATGCCCAGCCCATGTTGTTTAACCACTAGTTGCTAGTTTGGGAAAATATAACGCTCTGCACTTTTAAGTTTTATTTAGCCTACCCAATCCCCTCTCTGGTTCTCGCTGAGCGAGGAAAGCCAACCAATTCCTTTTCCAGTATTACATGGGCACCAGTTTGGAGACTTGTCCTGTCCAAATATTGGTATTCATTCATTTGTAAAGAAGGGGTCATGGCGGAGAGAAAAATTGCCAGGCTAATCCATTTTTTACATTCTTTATCCTTTCCCTCTGATATTTGATTTGTTCCTCCTTCTCCTTGTGCAGGTTACCATGACGGTCCCACTTGGCCGATAACATATTGCAGCCTAAATGTCATTCCATTTAGTTAATAACCTGCTTCAAATGGTAATCACTGACCATTCAAAAGCTTATTTCCAGTTGTTGTGTTTTCATAGGCCTCCAAGTTATACAGGTAAATAATAGTGAAGGGCTTGTGAAACCCCTCAAGGTGAAAATATGGTGTAATGATGTTGTGTTTTCATAGGCCTCCAAGTTATACAGGTAAATAATAGTGAAGGGCTTGTGAAACCCCTCAAGGTGAAAATATGGTGTAATGATGTTGTGTTTTCATATGCCTCCAAGTTTTACAGGTAAATAATAGTGAAGGGCTTGTGAAACCCCTCAAGGTGAAAATATGGTGTAATGATGTTGTGTTTTCATAGGCCTCCAAGTTATACAGGTAAATAATAGTGAAGGGCTTGTGAAACCCCTCAAGGTGAAAATATGGTGTAATGATGTTGTGTTTTCATAGGCCTCCAAGTTATACAGGTAAATAATAGTGAAGGGCTTGTGAAACCCCTCAAGGTGAAAATATGGTGTAATGATGTTGTGTTTTCATAGGCCTCCGAGTTATACAGGTAAATAATAGTGAAGGGCTTGTGAAACCCCTCAAGGTGAAAATATGGTGTAATGATGTTGTGTTTTCATAGGCCTCCGAGTTATACAGGTAAATAATAGTGAAGGGCTTGTGAAACCCCTCAAGGTGAAAATATGGTGTAATGATGTTGTGTTTTCATAGGCCTCCAAGTTATACAGGTAAATAATAGTGAAGGGCTTGTGAAACCCCTCAAGGTGAAAATATGGTGTAATGATGCGCTCAACAATAGGCATGAATTCTGTCTGGCTCTGCTTCATGACGTTAGCTGTTGTATGTTTATATTTAGTACTTTAGCTACCTACCCTAGCCTGGCAATCAGCTCATTTCCAAGTTAATATAATGTCATCGCAACAAAGCAAATATTTATCCGTTTTAGTTATGAGAGAGACGCATTAAACCATCCACAGTACCAGTCAAAAGTTTGGACACAACTACTCATTCAAGGGTTTTTCTTTATTTTTGCACATTTCTACATAGTAGAATAATAGGGGAGACATTACAACTATTAAATAACACATATGGAAAACAAATCAAAATATATTGTAGATTTTAGATTCTTCAAAGTAGCCACCCTTTGCCTTGATGACAGCTTTGCACACTCTTGGCATTCTCTCAACCAGCTTCACCTGGAATGCTTTTCCAACAGTCTTGAAGGAGTTCTCACATATGCTGAGCACTTGTTGGACACTTTTACTTCACTCTGCGGTCCAACTCATCCCAAACCATCTCTTGTGTTGAGGTCGGGTAATTGTGGAGGCCAGGTCATCTGATGCGGTACTCCATCACTCTCCTTCTTGGTCAAATAGCCCTTACACAGCCTGGAGGTGTGTTGGGTCATTGTCCTGTTGAAAAACAAATGATAGTCCCACTAAGTGCAAACCAGATGGGATGGCGTATCGCTGCAGAATGCTGTGGTAGCCATGCTGTTTAAGTGTGCCTTGAATTCTAAGTAAATCACAGACAGTGCCACTAGCAAAGCACCCCCACACCATCACACCTCCTCCTCCATGCTGAGAACCACACAGGTGGGAACCACACATGTAGAGATCATCCGTTCACCTACTCTGCGTCTCAAAGATGTGGCGGTTGGAACCAAAAATCTCCAATTTGGACTCATCAAACCAAAGGATAGATTTCCACCTGTCTTAAGCCCAATGCTCGTGTTTCTTGGCCCAAGTAAGTCTCTTCTTCTAATTAGTGTCCTTTAGTAGTGGTTTCTTTGCAGCAATCTGACCATGAATGCTTGATTCACATAGTCTCCTCTGAACAGTTGATGTTGAGATGTGTCTGTTACTTGAACTATGTGAAGCATTTATTTGAGTTGCAATCTGAGGTGCAGTTAACTCTAATGAACTTATCCTCTGCAGCAGAGGCAACTCTGGGTCTTCCTTTCCTGTGGCGGTCCTTATGAGAGCCAGTTTCATCATAGCGCTTGATGGTTTTTGCAACTGCACTTGAAGCTCTTGAAATGTTCCGAATTTAGTTAACTTCAACTTTTTTAATGATGGACTGTCGTTTCTCTTTGCTTATTTGAGCTGTTCTTGCCATAATACTTATTTAAAATAAAATAAAATCTTAATACTGCATTGTTGGTTAATAACCTCTTGAAACTCCCCATCCCGGATCCGGGATCGTGACTAAAGCCTCAGGCTCATTAGCATAACGCAACGTTAACGATTTCTGAAAATCGCAAATAAAATGAAAATAATGCGCCTACTCTCAAGCTTAGCCTTTTCTTAACAACACTGTCATCTCAGATTTTCAAAATATGCTTTTGAACCATAGCAATTGACTAATTTGTGTAAGAGTATGCTAAGCTAGCTTAGCATTTTGAGTAGCATTTAGCACGCAACATTTTCACAAAAACCAGATAACCAAATAAATAAAATCATTTACCTTTGAAGAGCTTCGGATGTTTTCAATGAGGAGACTCTCAGTTACATACCAAATGCACAGTTTTCTCCTGAAAGCGTCTGTGTGTAGGAGAAATCGCTCCGTTTTGTACATCACATTTGGCTACCGAAACGAACCGAAAATTCAGTCACCTACAACGTCAAACTTTTTCCGAATTAACTCCATAATATCGACCGAAACATGGCAAACGTTGTTTGGAATCAATCCTCAAGGTGTTTTTTCACATATCTCTTCATTGATATATCGTTCGTGGAAGCCTGCATTCTTCTCTGAATTCTGTGGAAAAATACTTGCAGCTGACTTTTGCGCACCAATTTCGGCGCATGACACCGGGCGGACACCTGGTAAATGTGGTCTCTTATGGTCAATCTTCCAATGATATGCCTACAAATACGTCACAATGCTGCAGACACCTTGGGGAAACGGCAGAAAGGGCAGACTTACTCCTCTCGCATTCACAGCCATATAAGGAGACAATGGAAAACAGAGCCTCAAAAATCCTGCTCATTTCCTGGATGCCGTCTCATCTTGGTTTTGCCTGAAGCTCACGTTCTAGGGCACGCACAGAAAATATCTTTGCAGTTCTGGAAATGTCAGAGAGTTTTCTTTCCAAAGCTACCAATTATATGCATAGTCGAGCATCTTTTTGTGACAAAATATTGCACTTAAAACGGGCACGTCTTTTTATCCAAAAATGATATAGCGCCCCTAGAGTTAAGGGCATGTTAGTAAGCATTTCACTGTAAAGTCTACACCTGTTCGGTGCATGTGACAAATACAATTGGATTTGATTTGACATGGACTTGGTATTTTAACACATATGGCTATCTTCTGTATAGCACACCTACCTTGTTACAATGCAACTGATTGGCTCAAACTCATTTAGAAGGAAAGAAATTCCACAAATGTACTATTAACAAGGCACACTTGTTAATTGAATTGCATTAATGGTGACTACCCTATAAAGCTGGTTGAGAGAATGTCAAGAGTGTGCAAAGATAGCCCGATTGAGGGGTTTGCACGCTCATTATTTATTATCTGCCCTTATGATTCGGAGGCATAAGAAAACACTGAAACTGGATGTAAGCTATTGAATGATCAGTGATCATCACCATTTGAAGCATATAATTAACTAAATCGAATTACATTTAGGGTGTAATTTGGTGTTGGCCAAGTAGTACTGTCATGGCATCCTACATAAATAGAAGAGAGAACAAATAAAACACTCTGATGGAACAAAGTAAAAGCCAGAGGGAATGGATAAAAAACAGAGGGAACAGATTAGCCTGCCAGTCTTTTTGTCACCGCCATGACCCCTCAGGGGCTCCGTAAAACAAGAGGTTTTCTGTGAATGAAGAAAAACTGAATGGTTACTATAGAGTATGGAGATGCCCTGACAGGTGTGAAATCCTATATGTGCTTGAGATCAAGTCTAGAATGTTACAATGCCCGTTGGAGGGACTTTGAAAGCATTAAGACAGTATTTTTAAGAAAGATCTACATTTTAACATTTATCATTTATCATTTCCATAACATTCTCAGCAGCAGATTAGAAGTCTGTAAAGGCTAGCTCCTCTGTTGGTGTTGCAAGTGTTTGAAGATCAAACTCAGGACCTGTGCCATATTTGGCTCCTGTTTGTGTGTGCATGCGCATGTGCGTATGTGTATGTGTGTGGGTGGTTACGAAGGTGTGTTTGCAGGAGGGCGTGCGTGTCTGTGCCCTTCAGGAATCCGAGTAGCTCCAAGTAGCTCCCTAATGAAGCGTGGCTCTCCGCTGAGATTAAGGAAACGTTGTTACAGGGTATTATACAATGTTTCCATGAACTCAGGAATGTTAGGAAATTGGGAAAATGAACAGCTCTGGACAGCTTCCCATTTCCCAATTCACCCTCTCCCTCTAAAATACCACCACACTGCTCTCCTGAACCAGCCACCAGTTGAGAGGGACCTGTTATTCCAGAGTTATTCTTTTTAACTGAGGTGCTGTTTTTACTGTGCTAAAGGCTGCATTAGTATCATTCCCTCTGTTGATGAGGTGCTGTTTTTACTGGGCTAAAGGATACACTAATATCATTCCCTCTGTAGATGAGATACTGTTTTTACTGGGCTAAAGGATACACTAGTATCATTCCCTCTGTAGATGAGGTGCTGTTTTTACTGGGCTTAAGGCTACCCTAGTATCATTCCCTCTGTAGATGAGGTGCTGTTGTTACTGGGCTAAAGGCTGCACTAGTATCATTCCCTCTGTCGATGAGGTGCTGTTTTTACTGGGCTAAAGGCTGCACTAGTATCATTCCCTCTGTAGAAGGTGCTGTTTTTACTGGACTAAAGGCTGCACTAGTATCATTCCCTCTGTAGATGAGGTGCTGTTTTTACTGGGCTAAAGGATACACTAGTATCATTCCCTCTGTCGATGAGGTGCTGTTTTTACTGGGCTAAAGGCTGCACTAGTATCATTCCCTCTGTAGATGAGGTGCTGTTTTTACTGGGCTAAAGGCTGCACTCGTATCATTCCCTCTGTAGATGAGGTGCTGTTTTTACTGGGCTAAAGGCTGCACTAGTATCATTCCCTCTGTCGATGAGGTGCTGTTTTTACTGGGCTAAAGGCTGCACTAGTATCATTCCCTCTGTAGATGAGGTGCTGTTTTTACTGGGCTAAAGGCTGCACTAGTATCATTCCCTCTGTAGATGAGGTGCTGTTTTTACTGGGCTAAAGGCTACACTAGTATCATTCCCTCTGTCGATGAGGTGCTGTTTTTACTGGGCTAAAGGCTGCACTAGTATCATTCCCTCTGTAGACGAGGTGCTGTTTTTACTGGGCTAAAGGCTGCACTAGTATCATTCCCTCTGTAGACGAGGTGCTGTTTTTACTGGGCTAAAGGATACACTAGTATCATTCCCTCTGAAGATGAGGTACTGTTTTTACTGGGCTAAAGGCTGCACTAGTATCATTCCCTCTGTAGATGACTTGCTGTTTTTACTGGGCTAAAGGCTACACTAGTATCATTCCCTCTGTCGATGAGGTGCTGTTTTTACTGGGCTAAAGGCTGCACTAGTATCATTCCCTCTGTAGATGAGGTGTTGTTTTTACTGGGCTAAAGACTGCACTAGTATCATTCCCTCGGTCGATGCTCAATATCACTATTTCAGTGTGTTGCAGTGTTTCTATCCTATTTTTACAGGCTCTATTTCAGAGAGCGTGCTGACAGAGGTTCTGGTTCTGGTTGGATTCTGTATAACTGCAGAAGACCAGTTCCGTGGCTACAGGCATTTCCCTGTGTTTAGTCTGAGTGCTGTTCTCTCCATGTACACTGTGTGTGTATGTTCACCACTGGAGCGATGCTTGGTGGTGTAGAGCCTGTTCACTTCCTTTTCTCTCTCTCTCTTTCTGTTTCTTGGTGCTAAGCGATTAGTGATTTTTGACGTCGGTTCAGGTTTTTTTTACATTAAATGCACTGTGCGTTATGTGGGTTGAATGCTGTAACAACAGAATAAACCAATGAATAAAAGTCCCAAGGTGGTAATGACTGCCCATTACTACTTATCAGTTATTAACCATCCGTTATTCACATGACTTTACTTTTGTTTTATTTGATGACTATTATTTCATTCCAAGTCATCATCTCCTTCCTATAAAACTGTGGCCTATGCCTGTCTGACAAAAGTCACCAGTGAAAACACAACAAAGGCTGGTCACCAGTGAAAACACAACAAAGGCTGGTCACCAGTGAAAACACAACAAAGGCTGGTCACCAGTGAAAACACAACAAAGGCTGGTCACCAGTGAAAACACAACAAAGGCTGGTCACCAGTGAAAACACAATGAAGGCTGGTCACCAGCCTATGCTGGACTATGCTCTTCAGGGAAGAGAGAGAGAGGCAGAGGCAAGGACAGTAGTGCTGAGCGATTAACCAAATTGTTGATTATTTTTTGTTTTTTAAACAACTAATTGACAGACATCGGTTCAATTATTTGAATCCATTTCGTTCCATTTCTTTCTGTGAGCTCAATGCACATATTGAGCAGTTTCTATAGAGATAAGTCAGATCAAGGCTGGTCTGCCAGCATTAAAGAGACCATGCTTGACCAGCATCCGACCAGCACTGATCAGCATAGAACAGCATGGACCAACTTGAAATTTATGCCAGTCTAGGCTGTTGTTTTCAGCAGGGTTTCTCTCTCTCTCTCTCACTCCCTCTCAATATTTCTGTCTCTCTCTTGCTCCCTCTTCTCTTTCTCTCTTTCTCTAGCTTTCAATCTCAATTTCTCAATTTCTCTCTCTCTATTGTCTCTTTTTCTCTCTCTATTCTCTCTCTCTATTCTGTCTCCCTGTCTCTTTCTGCCTCTCAGTGATGTTGAACCACTCTGTGTACTGAACCTGTTGCCCCTCTTGCTCTTTAACTGGGCTGTTGGCATGACACCTTCTCTGGGCAGCTAGCAGACATATACACCAGGTTCTCGCTCTCTGTTCTCTCTGTTTCCCTGCAGACTTTATCCAGTCTCTATTGTCTAGTTTTGCTATGACAACATGTTATATAATATTATTTTGAATGACTACAACTCTAAACACTTCTGTGTCTTGAGCCAAGCACTGTTCAAACACACACACGCGCATGTAGGCATGCACACAAACACACACACACACACATGCAGGCATGCACACAAACACACACACGCGCATGCAGGCATGCACACAAACACACACACACACACACATGCAGGCATGCACACAAACACACACACGCGCATGCAGGCATGCACACAAACACACACACACACATGCAGGCATGCACACAAACACACACACATGCAGGCATGCACACAAACACGTTTGTTTTACTATCTTTGTGGGGACCAAACAATTTATTCCCATTCAAAATCCTATTTTCCCTAACCCCTAACCCTAATCCTTAACCTAACCCTAACCGGGAGTTGAAACCATATTTAATAAGGAACAGAAGCTCAACTAAGGGCTTCTGCAAAGCCCTCACTCAGAAAGTTATTCCAGTGTCTTCCTACCTGATGAACATTTTTTGCCAGTGTCTGTCGGCAACCTGCCCTTTCCCCTGAGAAGCATAGGCTGCTGTAACCTACTGACATTACAATCATGATTCAGATTTTTAATTAGAGGAGAATGGATTAACTTTTTCAATGCTGGTTAAGGATACTATAGTTATCACATTTCACAATGGATTAATTAACTACAAAAAAATGTAAAATGTGTTTTCAATGTAATTCTGGTGGAGCTAGCTGTTAGCTGTTAGAT
Source organism: Oncorhynchus masou masou (assembly GCF_036934945.1). Lineage (NCBI taxonomy): Eukaryota > Metazoa > Chordata > Actinopteri > Salmoniformes > Salmonidae > Oncorhynchus > Oncorhynchus masou. Next base: position 26,397,763 of record NC_088227.1, read on the forward strand.
GTTAGCTGTTAGCTGCCAGCTCTGGTCCAACATTCAAAGTTCCTTCATAGAAGCCGCTCCTCATAGGTATAATTCTGTGGACTTAATTCAGATAATGCATGTCATAACAAGATGCCCAGCGCTTCAAGCCTCCTCCTCCACCCTTTCTCATGCTCTTCTCACCTGCAAAATGCCAGTCACACTTCGTGCCCTACACTTGTTTGTCCAATGCATGTAAACAACTATAGCTTGCCCACTCCATAGCAAGCTGCTCTCTTTGCACTGATTGGTGAAGTCATTTAATGTTGAGAGGTTCAGAAAGGAACAGAAAGGAACAATATAAACTGTAAAACATTTTGAGTTTGAACCGGTTCAAGACTTTATTTTGCAGCTTGAAAAGGTAGAGCAGAACTAAAAAAATGATGGTTCTGTTCAGAACTAAACAATTGGAAAATTATTTTAGTTCCTGCCCGTAAACCTAACTCCTAACCCGAAACGCTAACCCTAATTCTAACCCTAACCAGAATTGTAACCCAAACCCTAAACCTAACCCTTTTAGGCTTAGGGGTTATAACCCTGACCCCGAAGCCTAAAATAGTATTTTTCTATTTGGGGACCAGCGAAATGTCTCCACTTAATTGTCCTTGTTTTGCCATCCTTGTGAGGACTTCTGGTCCCCACAAGTATAGTAAAATCAAATACACACACACACACACACACACACACACACACACACACACACTACAAGCCAGCCTTCCTCGTTTATTTTACAGCAGAGAGGGAGATTATTTTTGTTTAGAAACACTGAAATGTTTTTTGTAGAGCAGCTCAGTCAGACGGCGGGCCAACCTAAATAAAGAAGAACGTTGGAGAAACATCCAATAAAACAGTCAGGCAGCCCAACTCCAAGCACGACCTTAGGTAACCGCCCATTATTTCTGGGTTGAAAATTACTGGAAACTTTCAAAGTGTCAGTAAACTATCAGAATTGTGACATCATTCAAGGATTTTATGTAATCTATCTCACGACATCTAGTGGTCCTTTAGAGTACTGATTATCCCAGGAGTCTGTAATTATCTCTGACCCTACTGTGTGGCCTTATCACGTCAAATGTATGACATAATTCAATAAGATGATAAAAAAAGTGATGACAAAGCTGTAAAAGATTATCTTAAATATAAACCATCAACTTAGTGAATACCATTGGTGTGTCACGTCTAATCAAGGTGGGTGGAATCAGGCGCAGAGAGCAGATAGCGATATAAAGTTTTATTCTCCGGTGAACAAAATAAGCAACGATCAACCCAAATACAGACAGGGTGAATATATCCAACACAGGATAAAGACTAACCGGAGAATAATAAACAGCAAACACCGACAGACAAAACGAATGACAAAATAAACAATCCCGCACAAAACAAGGGCGGGACAACCTACATTAAATACAGACACTAATTAACTAAACAACACACAGGTGAAACCAATTAGACAAAACCAACAGATACACGAAAAAGGGATCGGTAGTGGCTAACAGGACGGTGACGACGACCGCCGAGCACCGCCCGAATGGGCAGGAGAGCCAACTTCGGCGGAAGTCGTGACATGGTGTTTAAAATGAAGGTTTCATCATGAAATATCTTTTATATCCTTTTTTTTACACACCTTGATTTATTTTATATGTCAATATGTATTTGTTGTCAATGTTTCGTTTTGTAACTTCTGTAAATTACCGGTAGCTTTGCAACCCTTGTTCTGCCTTTCAATCATATAGAAAACTCAATAACTGTTACAGTGACTGTCCCAAGGCATGAAGCCCTTCATGATACGTAGGCCAGGAGATCCCTGGCATTTGAGAAAAAAATAATGACAAAAATACTTGCTTACAAGAATCTTTTGGGATTGATATTCCACTTTCACTGAGTTTTATCACTGTGTTCTATGTAATTATCTGTACGAAACCTATGTAGCTATTAAGTCATCACAGTTTGGTGTTACTCATCCTACCAGCCACTAAATCCAAGGTGTGTGTTTGTGTCTGGCACCTCGACTCTCATCTCAAGAGGAGACTGAATTCAAACTGAGGCTGCCACCATAGTTACACAGCTGCTAGTTTGACATACTGTTGCCACTAATTAACAACTGCTTTGCGGTAGTGTAGCAGAACAAACCAATCAACATCACGTGTCACTGGTCTTTGAGGTGGGAGATGCTGTAATCAACATTACAGAAACACGACTTAAATCCTGATCCCAGTGACAGATTGACAATAACCTCTTGGTCTGGGAGGGTGTGAAAGTGATATGGGGGCTACAGAGGGTTCTCAGGGGGGAACTCTGGGGAAGTTCTGTTAGAATGTAGTCCTTCCCTGGGGAAAGCAAACTTCACATCATCCAAACTGACACCTCAATCTGAAAATGTGCTCACAGGCACACACACACACACACACACACGCACACACGCACACACACACACACGCACACACACACACACACACACACACACATACATATTATCACCTAGGTCTGAAAATGTACTGCTACAGTATATACTCTGAAGTTGGTCTCCCATTTCAGGTGGTTGACATGATTTACTTAAACCTGGCTGCTGTGATTGACAGAAAGACGTTCCTCTTCCTCCAATAACCTCTCGTTAACAGCTGGAACGGCTCATTTCAAGTTACAATATGATCAACTCATTTAGCTGCTAAGTATTTTCCGCTTTGTTCACTAACCTCTGAACAGAAGAAACATCAACCACAAACTCCCAGCCTTAACCTCCCTCCATAATATGATGTGTCCAAACCCTGTTTTTATACTGAATAAAGCCACGTTTATCCAGATGTTTTCAACAGGACATCTTGAGTGCTGCTGAACTCTAGTCCAAAGTTAACAAGGCTTCCTCCAAAAACACAAACTCCCTGTTTCCAAGCGGCACTAATGTTGAACAGAGAGGGTGCCAGGGCGGTGTCTGGCTGTACCTGACCGGTGAGAGAGTGGGTGTGTCTGTCTCCGACCTGTAGACCTAAAGCCCCGCCCTCAACCACAGATCTAATATCAGCTTAGCATATTCCCTATCATATCCATAACTATTAGGGGTATGAAGAAATGTCTGGCCCTGTATCAGTGTTTAAGTGCAACGTCTACCCTAATATGTTCAAAAACATCCCACACCAATTGCATTACATAAGATTACAGTGAAAATAGGAATGAATGCTGCTTTTCAGTTGAATTGGGCAAATTGGTTCGCACTGAGTGAGGGAGAAATTTGTGCTATAGAAACTGAACAAGAGGTCAAAGGTCATCTCACACGGGCACACACGCACACACACAAACACACACTCCACCACCATTGCTACGGCCCTTGAAAAGTCATCAAGATTTGTCTCTCCTGGTTTACTGGCCCTGACCCAGGTTGTGTAGCCTTTCCACTGGCCTGGCCCAGAACTAATAGAATCAGTTAGTCCACATCAGTACACTACAGTCAGTTAGTCCACATCAGTAGACTACAGTCAGTTAGTCCACATCAGTACACTACAGTCAGTTAGTCCACATCAGTACACTACAGTTAGTCAGTCCACATCAGTACACTACAGTTAGTCAGTACACATAAGTACACTACAGTCAGTTAGTCCACATCAGTACACTACAGTTAGTCCACATCAGTACACTACAGTTAGTCAGTACACATAAGTACACTACAGTTAGTCAGTCCACATCAGTACGCTACAGTCAGTTAGTCCACATCAGTACACTACAGTTAGTCCACATCAGTACACTACAGTTAGTCAGTACACATAAGTACACTACAGTTAGTCAGTCCACATCAGTACGCTACAGTTAGTCAGTACACATCAGTACACTACAGTCAGTCAGTCCACATCAGTACACTACAGTTAGTCCACATCAGTACACTACAGTTAGTCAGTACACATCAGTACACTACAGTTAGTCAGTCCACATAAGTACACTACAGTTAGTCAGTCCACATCAGTACACTACAGTTAGTCCACATCAGTACACTACAGTTAGTCAGTACACATCAGTACACTACAGTCAGTCAGTCCACATCAGTACACTACAGTCAGTCCACATCAGTACACTACAGTTAGTCCACATCAGTACACTACAGTCAGTTAGTCCACATCAGTACACTACAGTTAGTCCACATCAGTACGCTACAGTCAGTCCACATCAGTACACTACAGTTAGTCCACATCAGTACACTACAGTTAGTCCACATCAGTACACTACAGTCAGTTAGTCCACATCAGTACACTACAGTTAGTCCACATCAGTACACTACAGTCAGTTAGTCCACATCAGTACACTACAGTTAGTCCACATCAGTACGCTACAGTCAGTCCACATCAGTACACTACAGTTAGTCCACATCAGTACACTACAGTTAGTCCACATCAGTACACTACAGTTAGTCCACATCAGTACACTACAGTTAGTCCACATCAGTACACTACAGTTAGTCCACATCAGTACACTACAGTTAGTCCACATCAGTACACTACAGTTAGTCCACATCAGTACACTACAGTTAGTCCACATCAGTACACTACAGTTAGTCCACATCAGTACACTACAGTTAGTCCACATCAGTACACTACAGTCAGTCCACATCAGTACACTACAGTTAGTCAGTCCACATCAGTACACTCAGTCCTGCATGCATGTGTGGGCTGGCCAAGGGACGAGCACTGGCTCTGGTGCCAGCTGGACAGCTCTCGCCTGTAAATACATTAATCACTCCACAGCAAATTGTTCAAATGATTCATGTGAATTATCACCCGTTGATTTGGTCAAGTTTCAATAAGGTTTCTTACTCTGTCTCCATTTACTTCTCTGTCCCCTTTTTGTCGTTCTCTCACTATATCCGTATCTTTCCCTCTGTGACCCTCTCTCTCTCCCACTCCCTTTCTCTCTTTCTCTGTTTCCTCTGTTGGCAGTGTGTGTTAATGTGTTCCATGTGAAGTATTTCCTGGACAGTGCAGTAGCCTCTGGAGCAGATATGTACCCTGTACAGGACTCTGGTCATTCAGTCACTCAGAGTACACTGTTAACCACTGACCACTCTGACGTTTCACACACACACACACACACACACACACACACACACACACACACACACACACACACACACACACACACACACACACACTCACACTCACACTCACACTCACACACACACACACACACTCACACTCACACTCACACTCACACTCACACTCACACTCTCACACACACACACACACACACTGGTTGCCTTGGCTGTGTGTATGGGCAAGCTGGAGAGCAGCTAATCACTACATGCTGTTCCATCACACACCCAGCCACAGGATTACAAAACCATTGTCTGGAACTGCTACTCTCAAACCTTAGCATGCTGTGTGTGTGTGTGTGTGTGTGTGTGTGTGTGTGTGTGTGTGTGTGTGTGTGTGTGTGTGTGTGTGTGTGTGTGTGTGTGTGTGTGTGTGTGTGTGTGTGTGTGTGTGTGTGTGTGTGTGTGGCTGTGCATGTGTGTGTGGCTGTGCATGTGTGTGTGGCTGTGCATGTGTGCAGCTGTGCGTGTGTGTGCGTGGCTGTGCGTGTGTGTGTGCGTGGCTGTGCGTGGCTGTGCGTGTGGCTGTGCGTGGCTGTGCGTGTGTGTGTGTGTGTGGCTGTGCGTGTGTGCTCATGCGCATATAAATTGAGCTCCAAAAGTATTGGGACAGTCACACATCCAGCACTTTGGGTGTTAAGTGATACAGTGACGATGAGGTTACAGACTGTCAGCTTCAATTTGAGGGGGTTTTCATCCATATCAGTAAACCGTTTAGAGATTACAGGACTTTTTTTACATGTCCCCCCCATTTTAGGGGACCAAAAGTATATATACAGTGCCTTGCGAAAGTATTCGGCCCCCTTGAACTTTGCGACCTTTTGCCACATTTCAGGCTTCAAACATAAAGATATAAAACTGTATTTTTTTGTGAAGAATCAACAACAAGTGGGACACAATCATGAAGTGGAACAACATTTATTGGATATTTCAAACTTTTTTAACAAATCAAAAACTGAAAAATTGGGAGTGCAAAATTATTCAGCCCCTTTACTTTCAGTGCAGCAAAGTCTCTCCAGAAGTTCAGTGAGGATCTCTGAATGATCCAATGTTGACCTAAATGACTAATGATGATAAATACAATCCACCTGTGTGTAATCAAGTCTCCGTATAAATGCACCTGCACTGTGATAGTCTCAGAGGTCTGTTAAAAGCGCAGAGAGCATCATGAAGAACAAGGAACACACCAGGCAGGTCCGAGATACTGTTGTGAAGAAGTTTAAAGCCGGATTTGGATACAAATTTTTTTCCCAAGCTTTAAACATCCCAAGGAGCACTGTGCAAACGATAATATTGAAATGGAAGGAGTATCAGACCACTGCAAATCTACCAAGACCTGGCCGTCCCTCTAAACTTTCAGCTCATACAAGGAGAAGACTGATCAGAGATGCAGCCAAGAGGCCCATGATCACTCTGGATGAACTACAGAGATCTACAGCTGAGGTGGGAGACTCTGTCCATAGGAAAACAATCAGTCGTATATTGCACAAATCTAGCCTTTATGAAAGAGTGGCAAGAAGAAAGCCATTTCTTAAAGATATCCATAAAACGTGTTGTTTAAAGTTTGCCACAAGCCACCTGGGAGACACACCAAACATGTGGAAGAAGGTGCTCTGGTCAGATGAAACCAAAATTGAAATTTTTGGCAACAATGCAAAACGTTATGTTTGGCGTAAAAGCAACAGAGCTCATCACCCTGAAGACACCATCCCCACTGTCAAACATGGTGGTGGCATCATCATGGTTTGGGCCTGCTTTTCTTCAGCAGGGACAGGGAAGATGGTTAAAATTGATGGGAAGATGGATGGAGCCAAATACAAGACCATTCTGGAAAAAAACCTGATGGAGTCTGCAAAAAACCTGAGACTGGGACAGAGATTTGTCTTCCAACAAGACAATGATCCAAAACATAAAGCAAAATCTACAATGGAATGGTTCAAAAATAAACATATCCAGGTGTTAGAATGGCCAAGTCAAAGTCCAGACCTGAATCCAATCGAGAATCTGTGGAAAGAACTGAAAACTGCTGTTCACAAATGCTCTCCATCCAACCTCACTGAGCTCGAGATGTTTTGCAAGGAGGAATGGAAAAAAAATTCAGTCTCTCGATGTGCAAAACTGATAGAGACATACCCCAAGCGACTTACAGCTGTAATCGCAGCAAAAGGTGGCGCTACAAAGTATTAACTTAACTTCTTGCGTCGAGCAATCCCGGATCCGGGATCCTATTTATAGCCTCAAGCTCATTAGCATAAAGCAATGTTAACTATTCATGAAAATCGCAAATGAAATGAAATAAATATATTTGCTCTCAAGCTTAGACTTTTGTTAACAACACTGTCATCTCAGATTTTCAAAATATGCTTTTCGACCATAGCAAAACAAGCATTTGTGTAAGAGTATTGATAGCTAGCATAGCTATTAGCCTATAATTCAGCCAGCAACATTTTCACAAAAACAAGAAAAGCATTCAAATAAAATCATTTACCTTTGAAGAACTTCAGATGTTTTCAATGAGGAGACTCTCAGTTAGATAGCAAATGTTCAGTTTTTCAAAAAATATTATTTGTGTAGGACAAATCGCTCCGTTTTGTTCACGTTTGGCTATGAAAAAAACCTGTATCCAGTTACATTTACATTACATTACATTTAAGTCATTTAGCAGACGCTCTTATCCAGAGCGACTTACAAATTGGTGAATTCACCTTCTGACATCAGTGGAACAGCCACTTTACAATAGTGCATCTAAATCATTTAAGGGGGGTGAGAAGGATTGCTTTATCCTATCCTAGGTATTCCTTGAAGAGGTGGGGTTTCAGGTATCTCCGGAAGGTGGTGATTGACTCCGCTGTCCTGGCGTCGTGAGGGAGTTTGTTCCACCATTGGGGGCCAGAGCAGCGAACAGTTTTGACTGGGCTGAGCGGGAACTGTACTTCCTCAGTGGTAGGGAGGCGAGCAGGCCAGAGGTGGATGAACGCAGTGCCCTTGTTTGGGTGTAGGGCCTGATCAGAGCCTGGAGGTACTGCGGTGCCGTTCCCCTCACAGCTCCGTAGGCAAGCACCATGGTCTTGTAGCGGATGCGAGCTTCAACTGGAAGCCAGTGGAGAGAGCGGAGGAGCGGGGTGACGTGTGAGAACTTGGGAAGGTTGAACACCAGACGGGCTGCGGCGTTCTGGATGAGTTGTAGGGGTTTAATGGCACAGGCAGGGAGCCCAGCCAACAGCAAGTTGCAGTAATCCAGACGGGAGATGACAAGTGCCTGGATTAGGACCTGCGCCGCTTCCTGTGTGAGGCAGGGGCGTACTCTGCGGATGTTGTAGAGCATGAACCTACAGGAACGGGCCACCGCCTTGATGTTAGTTGAGAACGACAGGGTGTTGTCCAGGATCACGCCAAGGTTCTTAGCGCTCTGGGAGGAGGAAACAATGGAGTTGTCAACCGTGATGGCGAGATCATGGAACGGGCAGTCCTTCCCTGGGAGGAAGAGCAGCTCCGTCTTGCCGAGGTTCAGCTTGAGGTGGTGATCCGTCATCCACACTGATATGTCTGCCAGACATGCAGAGATGCGATTCGCCACCTGGTCATCAGAAGGGGGAAAGGAGAAGATTAATTGTGTGTCGTCTGCATAGCAATGATAGGAGAGACCATGTGAGGTTATGACAGAGCCAAGTGACTTGGTGTATAGCGAGAATAGGAGAGGGCCTAGAACAGAGCCCTGGGGGACACCAGTGGTGAGAGCGCGTGGCGAGGAGACAGATTCTCGCCACGCCACCTGATAGGAGCGACCTGTCAGGTAGGACGCAATCCAAGCGTGGGCCGCACCGGAGATGCCCAACTCGGAGAGGGTGGAGAGGAGGATCTGATGGTTCACAGTGTCGAAGGCAGCCGATAGGTCTAGAAGGATGAGAGCAGAGGAGAGAGAGTTAGCTTTAGCAGTGCGGAGCGCCTCCGTGATACAGAGAAGAGCAGTCTCAGTTGAATGACTAGTCTTGAAACCTGACTGATTTGGATCAAGAAGGTCATTCTGAGAGAGATAGCGGGAGAGCTGGCCAAGGACGGCACGTTCAAGAGTTTTGGAGAGAAAAGAAAGAAGGGATACTGGTCTGTAGTTGTTGACATCGGAGGGATCGAGTGTAGGTTTTTCAGAAGGGGTGCAACTCTCGCTCTCTTGAAGACGGAAGGGATGTAGCCAGCGGTCAGGGATGAGTTGATGAGCGAGGTGAGGTAAGGGAGAAGGTCTCCGGAAATGGTCTGGAGAAGAGAGGAGGGGATAGGGTCAAGCGGGCAGGTTGTTGGGCGGCCGGCCGTCACAAGAAGCGAGATTTCATCTGGAGAGAGAGGGGAGAAAGAGGTCAGAGCACAGGGTAGGGCAGTGTGAGCAGAACCAGCGGTGTCGTTTGACTTAGCAAACGAGGATCGGATGTCGTCGACCTTCTTTTCAAAATGGTTGACGAAGTCATCTGCAGAGAGGGAGGAGGGGGGGAGGGGAGGAGGATTCAGGAGGGAGGAGAAGGTGGCAAAGAGCTTCCTAGGGTTAGAGGCAGATGCTTGGAATTTAGAGTGGAAGAAGGTGGCTTTAGCAGCAGAGACAGAGGAGGAAAATGTAGAGAGGAGGGAGTGAAAGGATGCCAGGTCCGCAGGGAGGCGAGTTTTCCTCCATTTCCGCTCGGCTGCCCGGAGCACTGTTCTGTGAGCTCGCAATGAGTCGTCGAGCCACGGAGCGGGAGGGGAGGACCGAGCCGGCCTGGAGGATAGGGGACATAGAGAGTCAAAGGATGCAGAAAGGAAAGAGAGGAGGGTTGAGGAGGCAGAATCAGGAGATAGGTTGGAGAAGGTATGAGCAGAGGGAAGAGATGATAGGATGGAAGAGGAGAGAGTAGCGAGGGAGAGAGAGCGAAGGTTGGGACGGCGCGATACCATCCGAGTAGGGGCAGTGTGGGAAGTGTTGGATGAGAGCGAGAGGGAAAAGGATACAAGGTAGTGGTCGGAGACTTGGAGGGGAGTTGCAATGAGGTTAGTGGAAGAACAGCATCTAGTAAAGATGAGGTCGAGCGTATTGCCTGCCTTGTGAGTAGGGGGAAGGTGAGAGGGTGAGGTCAAAAGAGGAGAGGAGTGGAAAGAAGGAGGCAGAGAGGAATGAGTCAAAGGTAGACGTGGGGAGGTTAAAGTCGCCCAGGACTGTGAGAGGTGAGCCGTCCTCAGGAAAGGAGCTTATCAAGGCATCAAGCTCATTGATGAACTCTCCGAGGGAACCTGGAGGGCGATAAATGATAAGGATGTTAAGCTTGAAAGGGCTGGTAACTGTGACAGCATGGAATTCAAAGGAGGCGATAGACAGATGGGTAAGGGGAGAAAGAGAGAATGACCACTTGGGAGAGATGAGGATCCCGGTGCCACCACCCCGCTGACCAGAAGCTCTCGGGGTGTGCGAGAACACGTGGGCAGACGAAGAGAGAGCAGTAGGAGTAGCAGTGTTGTCTGTGGTGATCCATGTTTCCGTCAGTGCCAAGAAGTCGAGGGACTGGAGGGAGGCATAGGCTGAGATGAACTCTGCCTTGTTGGCCGCAGATCGGCAGTTCCAGAGGCTACCGGAGACCTGGAACTCCACGTGGGTCGTGCGCGCTGGGACCACCAGATTAGGGTGGCCGCGGCCACGCGGTGTGGAGCGTTTGTATGGTCTGTGCAGAGAGGAGAGAACAGGGATAGATAGACACATAGTTGACAGGCTACAGAAGAGGCTACGCTAATGCAAAGGAGATTGGAATGACAAGTGGACTACACTTATCGAATGTTCAGAACGTTAAACTTACGTAGCAAGAATCTTATTGACTAAAATGATTGAAATGATACAGTACTGCTGGAGTAGGCTAGCTGGCAGTGGCTACGTTGTTGACACTACACTAATCAAGTCGTTCCGTCGAGTGTAATAGTTTCTACAGTGCTGCTATTCGGGGGCTAGCTGGCTAGCTAGCAGTGTTGATTACGTAACGTTACGTTAAAAGAAAGACAACAGCTGGCTATTTTTATCCAGTTATAGCCTCAAGCTCATTAGCATAACGTAACGTTAACTATTTATGAAAATCGCAAATGAAATGAAATAAATATGCTATCTCTCAAGCTTAGCCTTTTCTTAACAACACTGTCATCTCAGATTTTCAAAATATGCTTTTCAAATATAGCAAAACAAGCATTTGTGTAAGAGTATTGATAGCTAGCGTAGCATTTAGCATAGCATTTAGCGGGCAACATTTTCACAAAAAACAGAAAAGCATTCAAATACCTTTGAAGAACTTCGGATGTTTTCAATGAGGAGACTCTCAGTTAGATAGCAAATTTTCAGTTTTTCCTGAATGATTCTTTGTGTAGGTGAAAAATGCTCCGTTTTGTACATCACTTTTGGCTACCAAAACAAACCGAAAATTCAGTCACCAAAACGCTGAACTTTTTTCCAAATTAAACTCCATAATATCGACTGAAACATGGCAAACGTTGTTTAGAATCAATCCTCAAGGTGTTTTTCACATATCTCTTCATTGATATATCGTTCGTGGAAGCCTGCTTTCTTCTCTGAATCACATGGAAAAATACTTGCAGCTGAGGTTTGCGCACCAATTTCGGCGCAGGACACCGGGCGAACACCTGGTAAATGTGGTCTCTTATGGTCAATCTTCCAATGATATGCCTACAAATACGTCGCAATGCTGCAGACACCTTGGGGAAACGGCAGAAATTGTGGGCTCATTCCTGTCGCATTCACAGCCATATAAGGAGACATTGGAAAACAGAGCTTCAAAAATTTTGCTCATTTCCTGTTTGAAGTTTCATCTTGGTTTCGCCTGAAGCATCAGTTCTGGGGCACTCACAGATAATATCTTTGCAGTTTTGGAAACGTCAGAGTGTTTTCTTTCCAAAGCTGTCAATTATATGCATAGTCGAGCATCTTTTTGTGACAAAATATTGCGCTTAAAACGGGCACGTTTTTTTATCCAATAATGAAATAGCGCCCCATAGATTCAAGAGGTTAAGGGGGCTAAATAATTTTGCTCGCCCAATTTTTCAGTTTTTGATTTGTTAAAAAAGTTTGAAATATCCAATAAATGTCGTTCCACTTCATGATTGTGTCCCACTTGTTGTTGATTCTTCACAAAAAAATACAGTTTTATATCTTTATGTTTGAAGCCTGAAATGTGGCAAAAGGTCGCAAAGTTCAAGGGGGCCGAATACTTTCGCAAGGCACTGTACAGACAGACAGACAGACAGACAGACAGACAGATAGATAGATAGATAGATAGATAGATAGATAGATAGATAGATAGATAGATAGATAGATAGATAGATAGATAGATAGATAGATAGATAGATAGATAGATAGATAGATAGATAGATAGATAGGCGTGTGTATTAAAGTAGTCAAACGTTTAGTATTTGGTTCCATATAGTAGATATATATATAGTGGAGATATATATAGTAGCAATATAGTAGAGATATACAGTGGGGATAACAAGTATTTGATACTCTGCCGGTTTTCCTACTTACAAAGCATGTAGAGGTCTGTAATTTCTATCATAGGTACACTTCAACTGTGAGAGACGGAATCTAAAACAAAAATCCAGAAAATCACATTGTATGATTTTTAAGTGTTTAATTTGCATTTTATTGCATGACATAAGTATTTGATACATCAGAAAAGCAGAACTTAATATTTGGTACAGAAACCTTTGTTTGCAATTACAGAGATCATATGTTTCCTGTTGTTCTTGACCAGGTTTGCACACACTGCAGCAGGGATTTTGGCCCACTCCTCCATACAGACCTTCTCCAGATCCTTCAGGTTTCGGGCTGTCGCTGGGCAATGTGGACTTTCAGCTCCCTCCAAAGATTTTCTATTGGGTTCAGGTCTGAAGACTGGCTAGGCCACTTCAGGACCTTGAGATGCCTCTTACGGAGCCACTCCTTAGTTGCCCTGGCTGTGTGTTAGGGGTCGTTGTCATGCTGGAAGTCCCAGCCACAACCCATCTTCAATGCTCTTACTGAGGGAAGGAGGTTGTTGGCCAAGATCTCGCGATACATGGCCCCATCCATCCTCCCCTCAATATTGTGCAGTCGTCCTGTCCCCTTTGCAGAAAAGCATACCCAAAGAATGATGTTTCCACCTCCATACTTCACGGTTGGGATGGTGTTCTTGGGGTTGTACTCATCCTTCTTCTTCCTCCAAACACGGCGAGTGGAGTTTAGACCAAAAAGCTATATTTTTGTCTCATCAGAACACATGACCTTCTCCCATTCCTCCTCTGGATCATCCAGATGGTCACTGGCAAACTTCAGACGGGCCTGGACATGCGCTGGCTTGAGCAGGGGGACCTTGCGTGCGCTGCAGGATTTTAATCCATGATGGCGTAGTGTGTTACTAATGGTTTTCTTTGAGACTGTGGTCCCAGCTCTCTTCAGGTCATTGACCAGGTCCTGCCGTGTAGTTCTGGGCTGATCCCTCACCTTCCCCATGATCATTGATGCCCCACGAGGTGAGATCTTGCATGGAGCCCCAGACCGAGGGTGATTGACCGTCATCTTTAACTTCTTCCATTTTCTAATAATTGTGCCACCAGTTGTTGCCTTCTCACCAAGCTGCTTGCCTATTGTCCTGTAGCCCATCCCAGCCTTGTGCAGGTCTACAATTTTATCCCTGATGTCCTTACACAGCTCTCTAGTCTTGGCCATTGTGGAGATGTTGGAGTATGTTTGATTGAATGTGTGGACAGGTGTCTTTTATACAGGTAACGAGTTCAAACAGGTGCAGTTAATACAGGTAATGAGTGGAGAAAATGAGGGTTTCTTAAAGAAAAACAAACAGGTCTGTGAGAGCCGGAATTCTTAATTGTTGGTAGGTGACCAAATACTTATGTCATGCAATAAAATGCTAATTAATTACTTAAAAATCATACAGTGTGATTTTCTGGATTTTTGTTTTAGATTCCGTCTCTCACAGTTGAAGTGTACCTATGATTAAAAAAATACAGACCTCTACATGCTTGGTAAGTAGGAAAACCTGCAAAATCTGCAGTGTATCAAATACTTGTTCTCCCCACTGTATATAAATTAAAATGGAAAAGTGGTGCGTGCATACAGTGGGGCAAAAAAGTATTTAGTCAGCCACCAATTGTGCAAGTTCTCCCACTTAAAAAGATGAGAGAGGCCTGTAATTTTCATCATAGGTACACTTCAACTAAGACAGACAAAATGAGAAAAAAAATGATTTGCAAATTATGGTGGAAAATAAGTATTTGGTCAATAACTTATCTCAATACTTTCTTATATACCCTTAATTGGCAATGACAGAGGTCAAACGTTTTCTGTAAGTCTTCACAAGGTTTTCACACACTGTTGCTGGTATTTTGGCCCATTCCTCCATGCAGATCTCCTCTAGAGCAGTGATGTTTGGGGGCTGCTGCTGGGCAACACGGACTTTCAACTCCCTCCAAAGATTTTCTATGGGGTTGAGATCTGGAGACTGGCTAGGCCACTCCAGGTCTTTGAAATGCTTCTTCGTTGCCCGGGCAGTGTGTTTGGGATCATTGTCATGCTGAAAGACCCAGTCACTTTTCATCTTCAATGCCCTTGCTGATGGAAGGAAGTTTTCACTCAAAATCGCACGATACATGGCCCCATTCATTCTTTCCTTTACATGGATCAGTCGACCTGGTCCCTTTGCAGAAAAACAGCCCCAAAGCATGATGTTTCCACCCCCATGCTTCACAGTAGGTGTGGTGTTCTTTGGATGCAACTCAGCATTCTTTGTCCTCCAAACACGACGAGTTGAGTTTTTATCAAAAAGTTATATTTCGGTTTCATCTGACCATATGACATTCTCCCAATCTTCTTCTGGATCATCCAAATGCTCCCTAGCAAACTTCAGATGGGCCTGGACATGTACTGGCTTAAGCAGGGGGACACGTCTGGCACTGCAGGATTTGAGTCCCTGGCGGCGTAGTGTGTTACTGATGGTAGGCTTTGTTACTTTGGTCCCAGCTCTCTGCAGGTCATTCACTAGGTCCCCCCCTGTGGTTCTGGGATTTTTGCTCACCGTTCTTGTGATCATTTTGACCCCACGGAGTGAGATCTTGCGTGGAGCCCCAGATCAAGGGAGATTATCAGTGGTCTTGTATGTCTTCCATTTCCTAATAATTGCTCCCACAGTTGATTTCTTCAAACCAAGCTGCTTACCTATTGCAGATTCAGTCTTCCCAGCCCGGTGCAGGTCTACAATTTTGTTTCTGGTGTCCTTTGACAGCTCTTTGGTCTTGGCCATAGTGGAGTTTGGAGTGTGACTGTTTGAGGTTTTGGACAGGTGTCTTTTATACTGATAACAAGTTCAAACAGGTGCCATTAATACAGGTAACGAGTGGAGGACAGAGGAGCCTCTTAAAGAAGAAGTTACAGGTCTGGGAGAGCCAGAAATCTTGCTTGTTTGTAGATGACCAAATACTTATTTTCCACCATAATTTGCAAATAAATTCATTAAAAATCCAACAATGGGATTTTCTGGATTTTTTTTTTCTCATTTTGTCTGTCATAGTTGAAGTGTATCTATGATGAAAATTACAGGCCTCTCTCATCTTTTTAAGTGGGAGAACTTGCACAATTGGTGGCTGACTAAATACTTTTTTGCCCCACTGTAGTAGAGATATAGTATGCTTAATCATTCTTTACCTTATTTAGTCCCTAGAGCGAGTGAGAGTTCACTGTAATAAAACTGTAGGGGAGAGTGGGGTAAGTTGATCTAAAGGGGTAAGTTGAGCCACCCTTGTTTCTAGAAAATGTTACACTAAATGTATCATTTGACTAAATATTTAGGAAGATGTCATAATTTCATGTAGTCTGTGAAGGAAGAAACCACATGGAAAAAGTGGAAGGCAAATTATGTCCAAAAAACAGATTTTCATTAAGTCCAATTAATTTATTGTGTTAGAGGGATACTTGTATCTAAACCAGGGGTTGGAACCAGGTCAAGGAACAGAATCGCAAAGACAGAAAATAATGAAATGTTCTGGAACAGAAACGTTAATTTTAAAAGCATGTGAACAGGTTAATAACGTTCTTTAACATTCCTGGCACCCCCCCTCTACCTGCCAGCTGAAAACCTTTGCCAGTTTATGTGAGTGTATAGGCAACCTGCCCATCCCCTGTAGCCTACTGACGTTACAAACGTTATTTTAATGAATTCACTTTTTCAATGCTAGTTACATATACCAGATGTGTTTTTAATTCTGGTGCCGCTCTGCACACGCTTGTTAGCTAGTTAGCTCAGGGTCAACACTAAGCCAACTCTCAGAAGTTCAAAGACATTCAAAGTTCCTCCATAGAAACCACTCCTCCATTGGTATAATGCTGTGGGCCTAATTCAGGTAAGGCATGTCATAACAAGATGTCCAGCGCTTCAAGCCAATCCTCCTCCTCCACCCTCTTTAGCTCTCCCCAGCCGCAAAATGTCTGTCACAAGCTGCTGTCAGGTCTAACCCCGCTCCCCCTCTCCGGCGCCGGTCTGCTAACCACCGGTCCTGGCAACCCATCACTACACACACCTGGCAACCCTCATTACGCATACCTGCGCCTCATCATCAGGCACACCTGGACTCTATCACCTTCCTGATTATGCCCCATATATATAGCACTCTGTTGTTGTTTCCCATCAGTCGTTACTGACGCTGTTATATATATTTTTTTTTTATTAAACTCTCCAACTGTTCCTGCTTCCTGACTCCCAGCGTCTACGATACAGGTGCTCTAACCACACTGATTGGTGAAGAAATTTAATGTTGAGCAAATATAAGAAAAACATTTGATTTCAGAGGTTTTAAAAGGAACAGGAAGAACAAAATAAACCAGTACTTTTTTGGGGTTCGATCCAGTCTAGAACTTAATTTTGCTGGTTGGAACAATGGAAGGGAATTTTAAAAAATTATGATTTTGTCTACAACTAAACGATTGGAAAATAATTTCAATTCCAACCCCTGATCTAAACCAAAGTAGATCATTTAAAGATTGTTCTATACATCAGTTGGGGTCTCTATAAGCTTCATTATTAGGTCCTAAACCTAGCATGAAAGTGCATCCGTGTAGCTGTATGGGATAATATACGTAGTCAATATAATGCCTTTGGCTAAATTGAGCCAAAGGCCATGGGCTGTGTCAGTTATGGAATCTGTCAGCCGGTTATTGTCATACAAAAGACTGCCGGTCTCACGGTAATTGACCGGTAATTAACATAAACACATTTAGCATCTTCAGGCCTCCACACATACAAGTCGCTGATGAACACCTTTGGAACATCTACATTTAAACAAGCATAATACATCAATTGAATGTAGTACACCATCACAATAAATCCATTATTTATTTTAGACAGGTCTAAAGAAATATGATATGAAGAAAATGTATTTCAGAAGAACGTAAAATGAGTTGGCTTACTGTATGTTATAAGCTCCAAGCCATAGGCTGTAGGCTTGTTCATTTAGCAGACAAGAGATGCTTATAAGTCATGTTCCATTATTTAATATAATTTTACATTTACATTTAAGTCATTTAGCAGACGCTCTTATCCAGAGCGACTTACAAATTGGTGAATTCACCTTCTGACATCCAGTGGAACAGCCACTTTACAATAGTGCATCTAAATCATTTAAGGGGGGGGGTGAGAAGGATTACATTATCCTATCCTAGGTATTCCTTGAAGAGGAATAGAAGAATATAATTGAACTTAGCTGAATTATATAGAAATAATATATTTCCCATTTAGGAGCGAGAGTGTGCATATGAAGTGGCTAAATTGAAAATTAAATTATAATTTAAAGCAGGTAATTTATGCTAGATTTAGAGTTATTTGGCAGCTTTAGTTGTTAATGATACAAACCGTAGAATGCCTTAGAGATCAAAGATATATGGCTGCATGGAGCGACTATCTTCTATTGATGATTTGAGAAAGTTGCAAAAAGTTGCGCTCTGTTCCTTGCCTCAGGCTGCACACACTGTTCTCTCATCAAGTGACGATTCTCAATTTAATCTTGTCTTTACTAATATGTTTTTAAAAAATCTATGTAGAATGGACCATTATCAAATGGGCAGGAACCGGGGCAAGAGGAAAAGACATGTAATCTGTATACACTCGAATAGCAAATGGAGGCCCTATTACTAAGCTATTCAAAATCCAAAATTCAAAATATAAGATATTCAAAATCAAATACAAATTCACTATAATTGTAGGCTAACTCTGAATTTCTTTCATTTAGGCTAGACCAATTATATACCAAAGATATCTTAAGTGTATATTTTTAAATGTTTTTCTGTCTTGTGTAATATGCAGTAGGCTATGTATTGTATTACGGCACAATAATTATTTTAATTCCGAGTTTTTTCCGGGCTTGGGCTCTTATATTAGTAAAGCCTATGCATAAGGGTGTTTTGAAATAATCATCACCTTAGAAAGCACTGTCCATTTCATTGTGTTAGGCTTTGAAACAACATCCACAACAACCATGTTTTCTACTCAGTTGCAACCTGTTGTTGAACTTCTTTCTTCAAACTGATCAATCACAGTGAGGTGAGTTTTAAGAGCACGATACTGTTTTGATGATAAGTGTTTGATGTCATTTTCTAATGCATTTGCATTCATGTCAGAGTAGCTAGAGGGACAATAAAGCCCTGAGTACCAGGCTATTGTCATCCTGATGGAGGGACAATAGAGTCCTGAGTACCAGCCATTAGGACCTGATGGAGGGACAATAGAGCCCTGAGTACCAGGCCATAGGCATTCTGATGGAGGGACAATAGAGCCCTGAGTAGCAGGCCATTAGTACCTGATGGAGGTAAAATAGATTCCTGAGTACCAGGCCATAAGGATCTGATGGAGGGACAATAGAGCTCTGAGTACTAGGCCATTAGCGTCCTGATGGAGGGACTATAGAGCCCAGTACTATGAACACATGTCCAGAGTGCATAAGAGGAGATTACCATGACTCAACAGTCACGTAGCGTTTTACTGTGGCCATGACTCATGACCATCTGTGTGGCGGTAAGTGAGCCAATAGTTGAGCCAATGGCAAGTTGAGCAAAGTGTTTTTTTTCCCAGGTGTAATTTAAGGCATTATCACTGGGATATGAGGTAACAACAGAGCCTACAGTATGTTAAAAGTGTTCAAATGATTAAAAGACAAAGAAGTGATTGATTTGAATTGTGTTTGAGAAATAAAGGTAGGCATGGCTTTGAAAAGGTAGTGGTAATATTTAATTCAGTAACGACATTTCTTGGTGGCTTAACTTACCTTGTCAACTTAAATTGTGCCAAAACTCATCTTTACATGAATTCTGATTATTTCCAGGGATACGCAACATCCTGAAATGAAGATATCTTTGTTAAAAATAATGCTTTATTTCCCTTGACGGAGTGATGCTGAGATGTCTCAATTTACCCCAGTCTCCCCTACTACAGTACTGTATACAGTAGTGCTGCGCCAATATGACATTTTTGGTCAATACCGATATCCAATATTTTCCTTGCCAAAGAAAATGGTACCGATAACCAATATTTAACATTTTAGCACCCTTTTAAGCATTCCAGTACAGTTAAATAGTTAACACACACATGGACGCAGCGGTCTAAGGCACTGCATCTCAGGGCAAGAAGCGTCTCTACAGTACCTGGTTCGAGTACAGGCTGTATCACATCCGGCCGTGATTGGGAGTCCCATAGGGCGGCGCACAATTGGCCCAGCGTCGTCAGGGTTTAGTTGAGGTAGGTAGGCCGTCATTGTAAATAAGAATTTGTTCTTAACTGACATGCCTAGTTAAATAAAGGTTACACACACACACACACACACACACACACACACACACACACACACACACACACACACACACACACACACACTGACCAAAACGTTATTTTGTTGGCATTTGCGTATGTCCCCATTACCAGTAAAACATCATCAAAACATATTTATTTCACTTACTTGCCGTGCTGTTTTGTTGTTCATTTGTTCAGTCGTTTAATTCTCAACCAGGATTTCTATGGAACGCCGCTTGGGTCTTTGACGTGTCAAATAACACTATTTGATGTGTCAAATAAGCTTGTTGACCAATCAGGACCTGAACATGACTGCACATCACATAATAATTTAACATGTTCATACATTTTTTACACAGTTATTACACATTGATAACACCATCACTCGTATTTCATATGTCACAACGATTCATCGGAACGAATGCTATGATGTTGGCAAAGTTGATGCAAACACGGTTCTTCCCCAAAAACATAGCAAAACGACATAATCTGTTTCAATAGCTATAGATAGCTAGGTGTCATCATCTAAAATAACCCTAATTTATAAGACATTGATTAATGGTGGTCGGACCCATCTATGTGAAGCTAGCCACAATAAGGATTAGTCCACAATAGTGGACTTTGCGGTTAGCTTTCACAATAAAAGTATGGCATAATTCTACTATTTGCATTCATTTGCATCACTGTCAATGACATACTTTTATTTTGAAGGCAAACCGCAAATTCCACTGTTGTGCCTAATCCTTATTGTGGATGGCTTCACAACACATAACCCGGTCCGGTAGAGCCTAACTAGCCAGATGAAGCTAGCTGGCTGCTTATAACTTTAGCTTCAAGTTCAAGTTCAATTTCAATAGGCGAACAACAAGTGACAACCTAGCTAATACTTACTCACAAGGATTCCTAAATCATTGCTAAGAATAGTGAAAATGACTGCAGGTTCTACTGGTCATTGCTTTCAGGCTGGTTGTATTGGTGCTAGCTAGGTACCAAGCTAAAGCTAGCTACCCCAGAAGTTGGGGTCAAACAAATGATGCTTTATTACCAACGCAGTGTTGTAAATATCGTACATGGCCGGTGTTGCTTGTTTGCAAACCTTTTTTGTACAGCTCTACTAGTGCTACTGTATATTTTTTGACATGCAAAGACCCAAACGGCATTCCATAGTATGTATGTTGTGAAGCTAATAGCAGTGACGCTATTACTGTGTATCTCCGGTAAAGCAACATCTGAAAAATAGCGCACTTGGTAGTGTGTACCGGTGCTCAACCAGTCGGCAAAAGCCAACATGACCCATGACAGAGAACGGTTGATTGTCAAGGGCAATGAATCCATTATCTTGCCTTTGAGTTGTCTCGCTGTTCTTACTCTTTCAAATGACTGCTCAACTTGTTGACTGCTCGATCCACACATTGTGGCCTAGGTTAGGAATGCTGTGTTGCACGTATAGTGCAAAATTTTACGTGGCGTCATTATGTCATTTACCTATGTTATATAGGTATGCATGTCAGTTTTGACATCGGTTTTGCACATCGGCGTTAAACTAGACATCGGCCGATACCGATGTTGACATTTTTAGCTAATATCGTCCGATTCCGATATGTTCACCGATATATCGTGCATCCCTAGTATACAGTACATAGTACAAATAGCTTGGTGAATAGCTTAGCATAAATAGCTTGGTGAATAGCTTAGCATAAATAGCTTGGTGAAGTAGCTTGGTGAAGTGTTGACAGTGACAAAACATTGTAGTAAGGATATAATTGTAACAATACAACACTCGTATGATGTTGATTTTCTGATGTGATGTTCCAACCTTTACCCTTTGGAGACGTTTTGTCAACCCTGTGACCGGACCATGATTGGTGGAAAATCCCCATCTGGCTATCACTATGCTTTCCCTCTCTAACCCCTGCTCCTTCCTGTTCTCTCTTTCTCCCTCTTTCTCTCCTGACCCCTGTTGCTGCCTGTCTATTTATACTATATGTGTAAAAGATCCCAGGCGGACAGCTAAATGAGGGGGTTGGAAGAGCAGGAAAAACTCGTGTCTGCGTTCCTCTTCCCAAACAATTCTTGCAATGCTTCCATGCACTGAGAAAGCCACAAGGCATTCACCCCGGAATGAGGACTTGGGTGTGTGGTGTGTGTGAAAGAGAAGGAGGGAGACGATCCCCTGTCCCCAAAACAGGTGGCAGTCCCTCAGAGAGCTGTAATATTCCACTCATGAATATGAATATATGAATTGTTTACCCTCTCCTCTCGAAACACTCAATTTCTTCTCTTCTCTTTATTCTCTCTTTCTTTCTCTTTCTCTCCACATGTCCTCTCTTTTCCTTCTACTCCCTCTCTGTTCTCTCTTGTTTTCTTTATAACTTTCTTTTCCTCTCTGTCTCTCACATTTCATTCTTTCAGTATTTGATTCCCTGAACTACCCTCCCTCTCTCCTCCCACTAACATCACACAGTTTGGCCTCCTACAGTACAGTGATCAGATTCCTTCCACGGGTAAAAGCATTTCTCCCAGCCTGACAGCCAGACAGCCTGATGAACGCCTCACTGAGACATGCAACACACTGATTACAGCCCATTGACCCGTGAACTAATGCTGTTGACTTTAAATGAGTACAGTTGACCGTGAATGAACGCCTCTGACGGTTGATGAAAACGATTGATTCTGAACTAAACTCGATCACTGTAGTTGACCGTGAATGAACACAATTGACCTTATCGACCCCTATTATTGATAGTAAATGAATGCTTTTGGCCGTGAAGGACCATGGAGGAGACATCAAATGAACAGTGTCGACTGGAGCCAAAGCCATAGTCATATTTCCATAAGGTAGTTATGGGCTAGGCAGTTCTCCTCACTCTCACACTGTAACCTCCTATTTACATGAATAAACAGTTTTGGCACGTGTGCACTGTTTGTTTGTTAGTACACTGTGTGCACTTGTACAGTACCCAGTGTAGACGTGCGTAACAGAGTGTGTGTTTGTATGTGTGCGTAGGCGTGTTGGTGTGTGTGTGTGTGTACTGTATCAGTGTGTGTATGGGACTAGGCGTTGGTGAGAACCGATAGGGGGGAGTTAGCCAGCCCAGTCTTAGTTAAAAGGCCCAGTGTGTTTCCCCAACGCCAGTCCTCTGTAAAGAGTGCTTTATAACCCTGGCCCAGGCCGAATGGACATTGAGAAACAGATTTAGCAGCCCTCTCCCTTCCTCTCTCTCCTTCTCATTTTCCATTTCCATTTGAGTCATTTAGCAGACGCTCTTATCCATAGCGACTTAGTGCATTAGTCTTAAAATAGCTAGGTGGGACAACCAAATATCACAGTCATAGTAAGTACATTTTTCCTCAATAAAGTAGCTATCTGCTAAGTCAGAGCTAGTAGGAAAAATAAATTCAATTATATACATTTAGTTTTTTTTGTGGGGGGGTGGGGGGGGGTGACAGCCCAAAACTATTTTAGGTTCTAGATTGAACCTTTTTTTCTAAGAGTGTATCCATCCCTCCTTTTAAAGGTGTCAGCATGCTTTAGTTGGGCTGAACCAAACGAGTCTGCTCACATACTCCTTTAAAACAAAAACACAGCAATTCTGCTGTTTGTCCATTTTGAGACGCCTTCGCCAGTATACACTTCTTCAAAATAGTCCGAATTAATCTAGGATAACTCAAGAAATCAGCCATTCATTTGGACTTTTTTGCAGAGATCTTAATTGCACAGTTTCACATCTAAATAAGCTGTTTGGTGGAGTATTTCTCAATGGAAAAATGTGCATGAACATGAGTTGTCAACAAATACAACAAATACTTTATTGAAGAATCTCTACTGTTGATCAATCACCGACAAAGGGGCGGAGACTTCGGCTACAGACTTTAGCTTGCCTTGAGAAAAAAAATGTGTGTGCCAGAACAGCTGAAAAAAAACTTTACCAAAGTCAAAAACTAACAATATATGCACAAACTCTTCCAAACTGTTTCGTCAGGGAAGCATGCGGACACCTTAATCCAACTGCTCTACTGAGCTGGTACTGTAAGGCTCTACTGAGCTGGTACTGTAAGGCTCTACTGAGCTGGTACTGTAAGGCTCTACTGAGCTGGTACTGTAAGGCTCTACTGAGCTGGTACTGTAAGGCTCTACTGAGCTGGTATTGTAAGGCTGTAAGGCTCTACTGAGCTGGTACTGTAAGGCTCCACTGAGCTGGTATTGTAAGGCTGTAAGGCTCTACTGAGCTGGTACTGTAAGGCTCTACTGAGCTGGTACTGTAAGCCCTACTGTAAGGGTCTACTGAGCTGGTACTGTAAGGCTGTAGGGCTCTACTGAGCTGGTACTGTAAGGCTCCACTGAGCTGATATTGTAAGGCTGTAAGGCTCTACTGAGCTGGTACTGTAAGGCTCTACTGAGCTGGTACTGTAAGCCCTACTGTAAGGGTCTACTGAGCTGGTACTGTAAGGCTGTAGGGCTCTACTGAGCTGGTACTGTAAGGCTGTAAGGCTCTACTGAGCTGATATTGTAAGGCTGTAAGGCTCTACTGAGCTGGTACTGTAAGGCTCTACTGAGCTGGTACTGTAAGGCTCTACTGAGCTGGTACTGTAAGCCCTACTGTAAGGGTCTACTGAGCTGGTACTGAAAGGCTGTAGGGCTCTACTGAGCTGGTACTGTAAGGCTGTAAGGCTCTACTGAGCTGGTATTGTAAGGCTCTACTGAGCTGGTACTGTAAGGCTGTAAGGCTCTACTGAGCTGGTATTGTAAGGCTCTACTGAGCTGGTACTGTAAGGCTGTAAGGCTCTACTGAGCTGGTACTGTAAGGCTGTAAGGCTCTACTGAGCTGGTATTGTAAGGCTCTACTGAGCTGGTACTGTAAGGCTGTAAGGCTCTACTGAGCTGGTAGAGCCGGGGCGGCAGGGTAGCCTAGTGGTTAGAGCATTGTAACCGAAAGGTTGCAAGTTCAAACCCCCGAGCTGACAAGGTACAAATCTGTCGTTCTTCCCCTGAACAGGCAGTTAACCCACTGTTCCTAGTCCATCATTGAAAATAAGAATTTGTTCTTAACTGACTTGCCTAGTTAAATAAAGGTAAAAAAATAAATAAATTGTAAGGCTATACTGAGCTGGTACTGTAAGGCTCTACTGTATGGCTGTAAGGCTCTACTGAGCTGGTACTGTAAGGCTCTACTGAGCTGGTACTGTAAGGCTCTACTGAGCTGGTATTGTAAGGCTGTATGGCTCTAATGAGCTGGTATTGTAGGGCTCTACTGAGCTGGTACTGTAAGGCTCTACTGAGCTGGTACTGTATGGCTCTACTGAG